>NC_143013.1:28750487-29022987 GCF_055824585.1 Amblyomma mixtum | reverse complement strand
GGTGCAACGTAACTCCTGCAGGGTGACTATTCAAGCTAACCGATCACGTTAAGAGGATAAAGACGAAACGTGAATAGGAGAAAAGTACCAGCAATAGAGTGGGAAGAGGTCGCGTTCACACGTGAGAACGAGTACAGCCAAGTGTTACAAATAACTAAGCCAATCAATTCTTCTCTAGTAGAAGACCTGCATCTGGCGAAATGTGTTGCGAAATGCATAATGCACACCCGTCTGCAGAAAGAAAAATGTTCCCCTGGGGCTACGTAGAAGTGAAACGTGCTATGAAATCTGAACGACTACGGCGTTCCGGCGATCACCACGAATTCGAAGGCTCCGTTTCTGGACATCAGTCTCGCAAGGGAACCGCAGTTAGCAATTGGTAGTGAGCTGGTGGAAGCTGGAATATGTCTACTTGGGGCAGGTAGCTGCCGGTGATCCATATCATGAGAGGGAAATAACTAGAAGAATAAGAATAAGATGGAGCGCATATGGCAGGTTCTCTCAGATCCGGAATGGCAATTTACTAACATCCCTCAAGAGAAAAGCGTACAACAGCTGTACCATACCGGTACTCACATATGGGGCAGAAACGTGGAGGCTAACGAAGAGGGTTCAGCTTAAGTTAAGGACAACGCAGCGAGCTATGGAAAGGAAAATGATAGGCGCAACGTTAAGAGACCGGGAAGCGGGCAGAGTGGGTGAGAGATCAACAGAGATTAATGACACGAAATGGACTTGGGCAGGGCATATAATGCGAAGGCAAGATAACCGCTGGTCCTTAAGGGTAACGTAGTGGATCGAAGAGAAGGCAAGCGTAGCAGGGGGCGCCAGAAAGTTAGGTGGGCGGATGAGATTAAGAATATCGCGGGGATAGGATAGGCGCAATAGACAAAGGACAGGGTTAATTGGAGAGACATGGGAGAGGGAATTGCCCTGAAGTGGACGTAGTCAGGCTGATGATGATGATGATGTTTCTGGACGTGATGGTCGCACTGTGATGTAGCTTAACTGACTCTGGTACCGTTAAAACACAAGTTCGCGAAAATTAATCCAGAGCTGTGCAATATACGGATTTCCTCGTAGGTGATGGCGGAGCCGATGTAGTCACTAGAAATGTAATATTTAGGTCAAAGTGAGTGGTGGGGGTTGTGAAAGTAAAGGGCTGTGAGTTGTGCCTTAAAAACGGAATGAAAGACCCATTGAAGAGAAGATCTCAACAAATGCGCACATGCCGCAAATGTATCATGTAAAATACACCACCTCATTAAAAGTTTTATTACAATCCTGGCAGGGTAAGATAAGGCGAAAGCTAGTGTTTGTTGCAGCTCATCGACAAGAGCAAAAGCGGCTTCAATTACAAAATAAACAAATGCAAAAACTCAGAAGCCCGCTTGCATCATTGCATAAAAGTATCAGCATGAATTACATACACGGCACTGTCCTCCCATTGGCTGCAGCTTACCCTACTCTCCTCCTAACCAACCGGAGCTTACCCGAGTTACTCCGATGCTTGATACACGACAAGACAAGATTCTTGCTCGAGGTTGGTACGTCTGGAGCAGCGCTTTCGCACTAATATGGATAACGGAACAAAGCTGCTATTTATGCCTGCGAAGAACGCATCTACTTGTTTATAGCGATTAACTCTGCGTCATTAAAACCAACTCATTTTTTTTTCTCCCTTTCTTTTCACAGAGCCTGTTTCAACGTGCCAGTTTAATATTACGCATTAGAAAGCAATTACTCATGAAAAACGTGATCCCAGAATATCCCGGGGATTTTTTTTAACGTTTACAGGCCTTTACCTTAAAAGACCGAAATATTCGTCGATGCGGTCTGGGCGTTCGACTGTATACAGCCAGGCAGACGTTATGTACGTGATAGAACTCAACTTCTTCCTCGTTGTCATCATCATCAGCCTGATACACCCACTGCAGGGCAAAGGCCTCTCCCATGTCTCTCCAATTAACCCTGTCCTTTGCTAGTTGCCGCCACTGTCTCCCTGCAAACTTCTTAATCTCATCCGCCCACCTAACTTTCTGCCGCCGCCTGCTACGCTTGCCTTCTCTTGGAATCCACTCCGTTACCATTAAGGACTGGCGGTTATCATGCCTTCACATTACATGCCCTGGCCAAGCTCATTTCTCCCTCTTGATTTCGACTAGGATGTCATTAATCCGCGTTTGTTCCCTCACCCACTCTGCCCGCTTCCGATCTCTTAACGTTACACCTATCATTTTTCTTTCCATAGCACGCTGCGTTGTCCTTAACTTGAGCTGAACCCTCTTTGTTAGCCTCACGTTTCCGCCCCATATGTGAGTACTCGTAAGATAGAGCTGTTGTAGAGTTTTCTCTTGAGGGATATTGGCAAACTGCCATTCATGATCTCAGAGATCCTGCCATATGCGCTCCACCCCATTCTTATTCTTCTTGTTAATTCCCTCTCATGATCCAGATCAGCGGTCACTACCTGATCTGAGTAGGCATATTCTCTTAATACCACCAGCACCTTGCTACCAATTGCGAACTGCTGTTCCCTTGCTAGACTGTAGGATATTACTCAACCTAAAGACAATTAAATAACTAAAATTAACTAATGAAATTTTAGATCTTTGGCTTTAGGGCGCGAGATTATGTTCCGAAATTGAAACCCGTCAACATCGAAGGCGAGCGAATTTATCAATTTTATGAAGTTTATGAATTAAGCGTCAAAAACACGCTTTTGTGAGCCTTTTGTGTCCGCTTCTCCGCGATTAACGTTTACAAAACATCGCCGGTGCACATGGTATCGTTGCCGAAATCGCGTTTTCTCCATATAGATCATAAGATACACCTACGACATCTGTATTTGCTGCATTAAAAATGCTAGCGGTGCCATTTTTAAATACGAAATGCGGGAAAGCGAATTATTGATCTCACAAACGCGTATTTTTAATGCCTGATAATTCGAACCACAATGCCGATTCACAAACTTAATAAGCTGGGTTCGCGTTCCATGTTGATGGCTTTCAATTTTGCAATATAGTCTTGTGGTATAGAGCTAGAAATTAAAAGTTAGTTATTTATATTTAGAAAATTAATCATGCTTTAGTTCAGCACTATAACGTACATAATGTCCATTTTGCTGCGCAATCCAAATGCACTGACCGCACCGACGTATCTCTCATTGTTGATAGAATAAAAATGCGTAAACATAAAAAACCACTATGTGCAAAGGCATTGTCTTTCATTAATGACTTACTTTTATCCGTCATGATGGCTTTCTTAAAGACAAAAGTTCGCGCTGTTAACTAAAATGTCCAAGTGAAATAGAAACTTTGAACAAGTTTCGCACAGTTTGCAGTGTCCGTTGGAGAGGTGTTTTGTTCTCCAGGATACGTGGTTACGCTGATGATGACGATAATGATGCTTCAAACAGTTATTACACAACAGAGTTGCAAATATTTAGGATTTATCATTACTTGCGTAACGCATTGAGGATTATTATGAAGGCGCGTACTCAGGAAAGTCCTTGGCACAAATGATAATGAACATGTGCCGAATGGATTGGTGGGAATCTGTGCGTGGTGGGAAAACGATGAGTTTTCCCACCACGAACAGATTTTCTGATCACACAATGCGTCACGGACTCGTCCACAGGTTTATGGGCGTCGCTGACACCTGTTTTCGTTTTATACTCTTTCGTTTCTTTCTACCTATTAACCTACTCCCCCGCCTTCTTTCCTACAAGCCGATTCTCACTGCAGAGTCTTCAGTTACGAATCAACAATGGTAGCAGATACGCTGTGCCTGCTGAAGCCCGAGAAGGAAACGAAGGTCGCCCGTCGCTGTATAAATACGCACGTAGATCACGCACGTGTCACTAGCTTTGCCGCCTGTGTGCGTGCTGCCTACCCGACGAACCCTGTATAAAAGCCAACATTGAGGAAACATGCCCCGAGTAGCTGCTTTTCTTGCGGGCGTGCAGACACTCGCCCATCAGGCACGTACTGGACGCAAGTGAAGTGCAGCAATATTCCCAGCAGCTGGCAAACTCGTCTCTTCTTAAAAGCCTCCGCAAGCCGGTCGTACAGCCTTCGTCCATCTGTGCACCGACGGACCAGTAGTGCGCAGGACCAGTGGTGTTCCAGTGGCAGGACCAGGCATGGCGGCCAGCGTGTTAGCATCGGTGCAGGACCTGTACAGATACGTGTGGTCCTTCCGCGACACCCGGATAGACGGATGGGGCTTGGTCACCGAAGGCCGGTTCATCTGGCCGCTTCTGGTGGCCTACGTCTACGCGGCAAAGATCGGTGGTCCCCGATGGATGAAGGACCGGAAACCGTACCGACTACAGGGTGCCATCCTGGCGTACAACGTTGCCACGGCGGTCGCGAACGCCTACTTCTTTTACCGCTACGCCAGGCTCACGTATTTCGGTGGTGGATACAGCTTCCTGTGCCAGGGTGTCAGCAAGGGTACCGACGAACAGTCTATGGCTATCCTGAATTTGAGCTATTGGTACCTGTACGTTCGCATCGCCGACTTTCTCGACACTTTCTTCTTCGTGGCTCGCAAGAAGTTTTCACAGGTGTCCGCGCTTCACGTGATTCATCACACCCTCGTGGTGTTTAGTGGCTGGCTGTGGATCAACTTCAGCAACGACGGTCAGAGTATGCTGGGACTACTCATCAACCAGGCGGTGCATGTTATCATGTACACGTACTACTTCCTAGCGGCTCTTGGGCCTGTGACGCGCCCGTACCTGTGGTGGAAAAAATACCTTACCACTCTGCAGATTGTACAGTTCGTTGTGGTACTTGGACACATTACTATCCCAATTTTTTACGACTGCGGCTACCCAAAGGCTCTCGCCTTTTTGGCCATTGCTCAGCTTCTGCTCGGACTTGTACTCTTCATTAATTTCTACGTTCAAACGTACAGCCGGAGGAAGAACGTCGAAAAGGACCTAGACTCTACTGGTGCTAAACCTAAGCAGTTATAAGTAGAACCTGAATTTTTGTTTTGCTGATCTTGGATAACGTTTTTTGGTGATGTGAAGCTTTACAGAGCGGCAGCCAAGCTTGTGCTCTTCCAATGTTTTTTTTTTTTTTACATTGTGGTTGGTCGACGTTAGCTGAAAGTGAAACGTAGCCATTTGCTTCTCCCAACAAGCCAGCGTTACGAGGGACGGAAGAGATAAGACTTAATAAGCCCAACTTGAACGTGTGCTTATTTTGAGTCATTTCTTAAAACCAAAGGTGTAAAAAAATGATTCAGTAAGCCTATAATCAACTGTCCATGGCCTAGTGAAGTCATATTTGTTAAAGGTTTTGTATAGTGACTAACATCACGAAACATACGCACTTTGTATTTGGTAATAGCCATGGAATATTTCAGTGCCTTAACAAAATGCCTCACCGCTCAATAATTGTTTAACGTGATAGCGTGGACAGTCTAACGTCAAAGGACGCTTCGAATGCATGCACAGTAGGAAGGGGAAAGCCGCACGAAGGAGAGATGGTTTCCTGTTAGTGAGGAAGGATTATATGAACGTTGGATATCGCTTCTCTCAACAACAACCTCGCGGTCTCCCCTGATGTTTATGTGTGGTTAGGTCTCGGTCTGAGATGAACTATGTAAAGGCTTTTTTTGTAAAAAGAAATTTGGTACTGTAAGTAAAGCTGTGGGTATATTTAGAAGTGAAAAGAGAACCTTGGGCCAAATGATGCACATCTTACTCAATGCAAACCGGTACGCAAATACAGCTGAAAACAGAAATCACAAACAGGCAAATCCCTCAGCCACGTCATTTCGCGTACTTCTGCTCCCGTTTACGCCACATAATGCTCTTCAGAACGAGGTACCTCAGCTGTTCAGGACTAAGCAGCAATGCAAGTAGAACTGAGGAACTCATTAGCACAAATCATTTTAGCGCATACTGTGACGGCATTAACAAGATAACCGTCTTATTTATGAGAACTGTGAGCATTTAACCATCGTGTCTTAGCAAATAAAAAGAAATGTTTCCAATTGTACTTGCATGATTCTTACATTGTTAATGCATTCATTCATCGACAGAGTGTTAAACTAACTAAACAATCTACTAAGATGTTCGTGAACCAGACAGGAAACAGATCTACGGGTTGCACCCTCGCTGATAGTCTTTGCTCCTGGTTTTATATCGTAACCACGAATCACGGTTGCGACTTGTGTATTCATTTCGTCGACTTCTCCTTTGTGGCAATACGAACAGATTTCGTTTGTAGTTTTCATTTAAGAAAGAGCAGTCGCAAGATGACGAAAGAACAAATGAATTACCGAACAAAAAACAACATCTAAGACCTGGAAACAATAGGCAATGAATAAAGAAAAGAAAAAAAAAAGTGAACAGCGGGTTCTAAAGAAAAAGAAAAAAAGAAGGAAACGGCATGGTACAGGCATGATACAGGCAATAAACTAGGGTTAAGAAAGAGAGAAAATTTGAATATATTCAGAAACAAGACTAATTGCTCGCAAAGTACATAATAACATTCCAAATTACAGACAATGGAACAGTCTCTATGGTGTTCTTAGCAAGATATATAACAGACTCATGGTGATGATCCCGTGCGAAGGACTTACTTTTTTTTTTTTTGCTGCGGCAACACGCCCTTTGACATAAAGGAGCATTCTAAACCTTCGAAACAAAACCTCTTCCCAGCGTCTGTGCGAAACGGCTAACTAATCGCTGACGCCTGAACGTGCTCGAAGCCTACAAAGATCGACGTAGAAGAACAGTGCGTGCGCGTGAGGCTCGTGTCCTCTGGACCTCAGAAGTAGAAGATGAAAGAATCATGCGGGCAGCACCGCAGCCCAGGCCAACCAACCAACCAACTAATCGGACATCTCTCCAGTGCTGCCGCGGTCCGTTGTTCTACATTCTGAGCCTCCTGTGCCTGATCCCGGTGGTGACTGCACTCTGCGCTCTCATCCTCATGGCAGTGAGGGCGTCCCATACGGGCTACACTTCACGCACCGATGCATCGTGCTGCGAGGAATATGTGGCATTGCTGTCGAGAATCGTCAACCGCAGCATCAACCCCTGTGAGTCTATCTACGACTTCATATGCGACAGATACAGCGCTCAAGCAGCGCCCGGAGCCCATCTCGACACCCGACTACTCGAAGGCTCCTGGGGCTTCAAGCCTGCCAAAACTCTCGCGGGCAAGCTCGCTTACCAGTACTACCGAAGCTGTGTTACGAGCACGGTTCAAGGGGAACGCCTCGGTGCGCAGACCGTCTCAGCCTTACTAGGATTTCTGGGTCCGAGTGTAAATTTTCCCCTCCGTCTAATTGTTGAAATCAGCCTGAAGTACGCCATAATGTTTCCGGTACTGTTCTGGAGCGAGAACATGTTCAGACTATGGCCCAAGGAACTCCCTACGAGAATGTACTTTAGAATATATAACCTTGTTGTTACCTTGAACACCAATCCGGAACCAGCAATGAGCACAGAGGCCAAGCAGATCTACCTTCGAATTCGACGCGATGCGCTCCGCGCAGTAAACGAGGCTTTGTTCTTTAATGTGTCTGAACGCGAAGTTGACGAGATGGATATGGCCCTTCGCGTGAACCTGCATCCAGCCTACGTTGCCTCCAACCTGACACATCTGCACAACATAGTTCCAGACCTTACTGTAGAAGAGTGGCGGACGCTGTTGGAAAATGTGACAAGGTCCAAAATCACGGGCGATGTCTTCTTGATCTCCGACGTGGCCATGCTCAAGCGCTCCTTGCACATTCTGCTGGATGAAACTTCATGGCCGAAGAATGTAGTCTTCTCGCTCGTCAAGGCGACGTCTCAGCTCTTGATTGGCACTGTATTAGAGAAAGACAACAGGGATATCCGGAAGCGATACTTTATTTATTGCCACAATTTATCGTACGTAATGGTTCTGCCTTTGCTGGTAGTGAACTTAATGCAGACGTTGACCGCCGTGAAACTACATGACGCCATGTTGCAAGCTTACTTCCGCGCGGTTACGACGGCAGTTAAAGAAAGGGCAGCAACTCTAGTCGCGCAACAAGATATGGAGTCTGTGAGAAGGTACATCCAGAGCACACGTCCCCTCCTTCCCAGCGAAGTTTTCACTCTGGACTTGCCTCTGCCAAAGCTCACGAATAATTACGCGCAAAATTATCTACTTATGCACGAGTCTCAATGGACGCTGTACAGTGTCCCAATTCCTGGCGACGTCCCTAGACCAAGGATACTGAAAGGAACGTTGGGATGGCTGCCACAAAGCTACCGAGGCGTTGTGATCCTTCCAATCAGTATTTACTTCGTTGTCAACATCACGTCGAGAGTTGATCGCGTTGTTCCATTGGCGACTTTCGGCATGTTGATCGCCGACGCTATCTGGAGAAGTGTTTTAAGGTCGACCTGGAGCGACGCGACAACACGAAGACTTCAGCGTCGCCAATTGTGCCTGGCTAAAGAGAATAGGACTCAACGAATCTTCCCTTTCCCTTACCCTTTCTACCATCCCGAGCTGAGCTTAGACGCCGCTCTTGACGCCGCTCGAAGAAAACACTGGAATACCACGCTTACATTCTATTCGCATCAACTTTACAAGACATCCCGGAGCCAACTGTTTTTCCTGCTTATCCTTTTCCACTACTACTGTCCAGCTATGAAGAACGTGCCACCTGGTCGCCGACGCTTCCAAGCCAACAATCTTTTTCCTCGCTCTGACGACTTCCGCGAAGCCTTCGGTTGCAGTGTCAAAGCAGAGGATGCTGGTTCCAGTGATTGTTAGAACGAACTTTTAATTCCAAGCTCTCGTGCTTCCTTGAAGCTAATAAGCAGGACTTGTTTTGTTCGAACATTGACTACGAATAATGGATAGCGACTAATGAACATAAATTTGGTAATCAGATTTCTTTTTTTTTTGCGGTACCTTCTCTTCGCAACCGTGAATAACGAAGCCAACGCATGTATCTTTTGTCCTGGAAACCTAATAATTACTGGTTAACCATTTGGGAGCTTCTCAGCTTGATGCCTTGCGCCATCATTAATTCGTTTGTTTTTGTGTTGCTCCAATTATTACGGTATCTATTTGTTTTGAGCCTAGAATGCGAAAACGCATGTCACAGATGCAGATTCTGTATTTAACCCGCATTGCTTTGTACCACCGTAACCATTGTATTTTAGTCGCTTACGTTACTTCCTTGGATTTTGGGCTTTGCATTTAAGATTGTATTCTAATTTTTCATAATAAAATGTACGCACTTCAGGAGCTTATATATTGCCAGTTGAATTTAGACGCATAAGCTGTACGTGGTTACATGTCTAGCTGGTGAGCAAGTGGATGCTGTTAAGCTACTAGAGCTGATCCAATCCACGGGTACTGGTAGCCTGGGTTGATAAAAATGTACATCTCCTCACTACGGAGAAAACGTTCACTTCTGCACCCGCACAGCAAAATAACTTAGGGGGAGGCTTCAGTGGATCGTCTTGACAGGTACCGCTTAGCTGCAGGGCTGCCACTGCTTGCATAATTTTATCGACAACTTTCATGGCCTTCTGGATATGTTGCTCGTTGAGCGGGGAAACATGGAAGGAAAAAAAAAGGCAGAATCAAAGAAGAAATTGTTCTTGGTATTATCCCTGCTTTACCTGGTGAATTTGTGCTCGTACTTTCATGGCGGTGTCTTTGTACGTAAGAAAGCTTAGCAGAAAAGTAAACTAACTAGGAAACAGCTTTTCGCCCTCGAGTATCGTTTGGTTTCTTCGGTTGCTTTTATTTTATAGAATACAATCTGGCACACGTCAAATATTTAACTTCGCAAAGAAGTAGCTATGCGGACTCTTGCTGCGTTAATTTAAGGCCTTGGACGCCTAAGTCATTATGGCAATGTGGGCTTTAATACTTTCAGTATAGAGAATAATCAACGGCAAGTTATAATGAAATGCTAAATTACAGACGATATAGCAATAGTAGGGGCTACTGCCTAGAAATAAGAGCGACCTGAAGAATGTGAAAAGATGCGATGTGAACAATGCAGCGCTTCGCACTTGCACACGGCCGCAGATTCTGAAGAGCTAAAAAGATAAATACGATTCGTTGCCCGTGGTATCCATCGCGCAGCGTTTTCGGCTTCTCCGACGAAGACAAAGAACATCATGGGGGATGCGTCCTGTCCTAGTCATTAAGCCTGAGGACATCATCATTATCATCATCATTACGGGCTTTACAGCGGGGCCACTTTACGTTCTGTCTGCTGAGCCCAGTGTGCTCCATCTAACTCCCGTTGGTGACCGTCGGCGCTTTCATCATCGCAGTGAAAGCGTCCGAGATTCTTTCTTCTTCAAGCTAGGAGACACTGTTCTGCTATTGTAACGCGATTGCTTTAAAACTTGAGGGGACGCGTTCTGCCTTAAGGGTCAAACGCGATCATCCTCTGCTTTCACTCACAGATCGTGCAAAGTCCTCACAATACCCATAGTGTCACCGGTTAAGCGATGCGGCACAGCCCCCCAGCAGGTGCTGTTCACAACATAACCAACGGTGGGGCGTGCGACACCTAGGTTGCTCATCCCGTGCGGCCTCTCGGAGCAAATCATTAATTTAACTGTCACCTGTTACGGTGGGCAGCTAGCTCACAATCCGGAGACACTTCAACAGCTACCATGGTGAGGAAGTTGCGTGACGTCACAAGGTCACGTGACCTAGGTAGCAGGTGGGCCGCACACTTTTTCGCTCACAACGTCGGCAACCTCGACAACGACACACACATATTGGACCTTCCCACGTGCCAAAGAGTGACCAAACTACTCACAACACAGATTCCTACCCACCGAGCTAACCTATAGTCGGGAGAGCTGCTCCACTCTTCCTGTTACACTCCCACCAAAACTGTGGGAGATCAAGACTCTCACCCAGAATTCCTCGACATCTGGAAACACTTTACCATTGACTTCGTCTGAATGCTGCATATACAAACGGCTTGCGATACCGTTTTGGACAAATGAACAGTCCGCATTGTGACAACTGTGCCTCGATAGAAACTGTGGAACATATCTTGCTTGAGTGCCCTGCGTATGCTAACGAGCGTGCGTAATATGAACATTACATGCAGAAGCTCTGCCCAGTGCCCCTAACAATGGACAAAGTTTTAGGTCCCTTAGCCTGCCTTAGGCAACAGAGACTTGCAATTAACTTTCTATTCACATATTTAAAAGACACTGCACATCTCGATAAGCTTTAAATTCACTTGCACGTTACCTTCATGCATTCTTCATGCAGTGAACTTCGTCAGCCCATTTGTCGGACTATGCACTCCATCATTCCATAGGTTACATCAATACTCGCCATTGCATCCTTAGTACCCATTTCATGGCCGCATTTTAACTTCGTTTTCTTTACCTCTTCTACACTGCTCTCCTTCTGTCTTTATCTCCCAAATTCCCCTCCCTACGCAGAGTAGCATGCCAGCGATTTTTAAACGCCGGCTAAGTTCTATGTATTTCACTAAAGAGTCTCTCTCTCTCTCTCTCTCGCGATCCCCAGTTGCAGTGATGATGATGATGTCTTCAGGCTTAATGGCGCTGTGGTTAAAAAAAAGCACGTCTTCTGCTTTCACCCAGTCAACCTTGAAGAAGGCGCTGCGTTGGCAACGCAACGTCGGTTCTCCCATAAGAGTTTGGTCGGAGTATCACAGTTCTCTCTCTGATTTCTTGACAGTACCGAGAAAACCGAGGAAAAACAGGATTATTTTCAGTTTAACCGTTGACCTATATTTATTCTGTGGCAGCTTGGTGTTTTCTTCCTTTTCCTAACTAGTCCCCTGGCCACTACTGCCATCATTTTGCAGCGCATGCAGCGCGTGAATCTCGCAATTTTGTTTCAGCTGATCTGCCCTTCTGACAACTCGAATCTGTGGTAATCTGCATCGACCTGCATCGCTTTAAAGGTACCGCCGTCCACGCTTTTTGAGAGCCTCTTTTCATAGATCAGGAATGTTCTCAGGCCTCATTCTTCAAAAGACTGGGTGGCAGGGCAGGGCACCCTCAAGCCGCACTAGCGCGGCCCCGTCGTCTGGGTCCCTGCTGAGTGCTATTTACTTGAAGACTGGTTGCGTTGGGTAACGGCGACGGCCGCGGCTTTTATAAGTGGAAGTCCCCAATAAGCACTTCGAAGAAAACCCGAGAAGCTAAGGAACGAATTCAATTTCAAGGAAATGTGAAAGGTGAGCTAATGTGCTACTCTTAAATTTCTTCGCTGCTCTCGTTGGTTTTAGGGTAACTTTTTTTTCGGGATGACACCCCATAGTCTTGAAGGCGTTCCCTTATCAGCGGCAGAGCGGTGATCAGTAGCTTTTGAAATATCCAGGTTACCTAAGCAAGATAAATTTGTCGTCTTCGTGATAATGAGTCCAGGATTCTTAACCAAGCCTTTTCGATAGCACATAACGCTGAATGCGCAACTCTCGTCCCGCGAACACACTTCGCAGGCGGATGCAGTCTCCAACTCCCGTTCCGCGTGCGAATGCCAATGCCCAGCCCTCGGGAAGCGTTGTCGCGCCAAGAAAGCACCGAGGACTCGGTCGGCCACGAAGAGGACCTGTCGGAGATCATCGGCAGAACCGGTCCCTTCCACAGGATGATGCTAGCCTACACCACGTTTGCGGCGGTGGTGTTCGCCCTGCACGCCATGCTGTACGCCGTCTCCAGCCCAGAGCTCGTGGACCACTGGTGCCAGCTGCCGGACGCTCCTCCCAATACGACGCTCGACGAATGGAAAGAGATGAACATCCCCAAGGGACCGGACGGCTCCTTCAGCCGGTGCCTGATGTACGTGCGGCCGACGACGGCCGGGCCGCAGCTAGACGATAACGAAACTAGCGATACCAAGCCATGCTCCACGAGGTTCTTCGACGTCCCTCGTGACACGCTATCCGTTGTCCAGGAGGTGAGCCGAGCTTGCACGTAATGTCCATGTGGGCGTGCATATACTTGAATTCACTGACCAGGAACAACCGCTGCTTCCTGTTTTGTTTCTTGTCAAAAAAAAAAAGAAGTTTATGGTTTTATGGTTTATGGGGTTTAACGTCCCAAAGCGACTAAGGCTATGAGAGACGCCGTAGTAGAGGGCTCCGGAAATTTCGACCACCTGGGGTTCTTTGACGTGCACTGACATCGCACAGCACACGGGCCTCTAGAATTTCTTCTCCAAAGAAATTCCAGCCGCCGCGGCCGGGATCGAACCCGCGTCTTTCGGGTCAGCAGCCGAGCACCATAACCACTGAGCCACCGCGGAAAAAGAAGTAGAGGGGACACTTAAGCTTCGCCTTAAAGGCATGACGTGATAGTGCATAGGGTTAATTAATGCCCATATTTTCGGGATTGTTCGTTCTCGACTTTACACTTAAAGATCTCTGGTGCAGTTGTGGGGCGGTTAAGCGATGCGCCACTGTCCTGCCATGGTACTTGCTGGCACAGGTGCGGCTTGTGCGAGACCAGGCTGCTCTTTCTGAGCGACCAATAATTAATTTTACTGCCACCTGCCACTATGGTAAGTTTACTAACCATGCGGTGGGCAAGTTGCGATGATGATACAACAAGGTCACGTGACTTAGGTCGTCCACCTGGTTGGTTCTGCCGGGATTTTTCGCTCGCAAGTCTTATTAAAATTGTGTATAGACAGCGTATAGACTTCTTATAGACTCCATTGCTTTCCTATACATATTTCTTTTTGTTCATTCCTAGTCTATAGACTGTCTACAGACAAAATTCTACTAAAAGTGTATGGCCATAAATCTATATCTTGTCTATGGACTGTCTATGACATTAGTATTACCTATAGACTGTTCTCTAGGATTCGTCTGTAGAGAGTCTATAGACTTTATATGCAGAAGTCTATGGACAGTCTATATACTGTATAGAAAGTTTTTGTAAGGCAGCGGGGACGAAGACGGATCTTCTGCAGGACGGGAGCCTTAAGGCTTTCGCGTTAAAACCGACAGCATAACTGTTGGACAGTGTGGAGCAGGAATGAGGACATGCATACGCATACGCACAAATTACGAACAATGGGGAGGCTCTGAGGCAGACATTTCTAGCATAGGTCTGTCTTCGTATCAGTATATCAACGCAGGTCCACTTGCCTTCATCGGTAGGTCAGGCGCACATGTGCCCGGGCACATGGTGTCGAAACACGTGAATGCCTGCAAACTGCACGGAATGCATGAGGATATGCTGGATTTGGAGCCCAATTATTTCTCCTAGCTTTCAGCTAAGCCACACAGTTTCGCTTTAGTTGATAATTGATCCAAAACAGCATTTTATACAGAGCTCTAGGAAACATCAGCATCACCATCGTCGACGTCATAGTTGTCTTTTAGTCAGCACTTTTTTTGTGTGTTCAAATAGAACCGTTGCTCTCATCTTGTGTGGTCGCGTACTATTGGGGACAAAATTTTCCAGGACGAGTGAACTGCAACTGAAGCTGATGATTCTCTTATTAGACGCTGAGCTTACCCAATATGTGTAGGTGAAGGTCAGATTCACGTGTTGGGAAGTGCGATAGTGAGATGAAGCTTCCATTGCCGTAGAAGCGAGCAATGTATCTGGACCCATTGTCTTGTGTCCCGGAGAATTCTGTCGTTAAGATGCAAGTTCCAGGTACAAGTTCCACTGGAATACAAGTGACTACATCTGTGATATTAGTACTCTACAGATTCATACCATCCAAGTGCTACGGGTTTTCTTCATTGAAAAGGAAAAGAAGTACTTTACAGTGGCGTAACGTTAGGTTGTCAACTTATAGTGAAGTGGTGATGCCCAATTTTTTATATACAGAGTATACAACCGTTTTCAGCTCCTGAAGCCACAGGTGCGTCGTGTTTGTGTTCATTACCCATATAGTGCAATCGGAAATTGTGAGGGAAGGTAAACCACATTGAACCGGATGCACGGAGCTCCCAAGAAAAGCCCCTCAAGAAAACTCAGAACTATAAATGTTCTTTTTGATTTCTAAACATCATTTAATTTACCACGCTTTTAAAAGCAGAACGCAAAGCTCCCGCAATACTTTGGACTTTAGTTACATCGTCTCTGACACATAGGCCGGCACATTATGGCTTCAAAGCGGTAACACAAAATTCGTGCGAACAGGTTGCCTTGTGCTTTAAGGCCGTGCTTTTTCAAATGAAATCATCACTCGAAGCTGCCAACACTTGAAAATTTAACACTGCGCAGTGGGATCTGGTGTGCGACAGGGAGTGGCTTTACTCTGCAATCAACACAGCCTTCCTGGTCGGCTCATTCTTTGGGCTCACCGTGTCGGGTCTTCTGGCGGACAGGTAGGTGCAGCCACCTTGTATATACTTCATCGCTGAGATGGCGACACATTATATATGTTACGACCGGTCTGTGCCGAGTCTTGATTCAAGTCGAGTTTCACTCCAACTGGGGGGAAAGAAAGGGAAGTAACGCCACAGAGACTTTTTTTTGCCTGTTTCTGTCCGCCGATTATTCAATTGAATCAACAAATGTACCACATACATCAAAGTTCGTCGTCTCGGCACGTAAAATTTAATTAATTAATGAATCGTGTTGGGGCAAATGCTGCTTCCCATGAACCTACTCTTCCAAAAACCTTTCAGGTAGTAATATCGGGCTTGCATTTAAATTCCGAGAGCTGTATACGTCACAGCGCTACACTTGTAACGCGGATCCGAAGAAGAATGTGCGAGTGTTAGTTTTAATTCGATAATTCTGATCTCTGTGTGTCACAGAATCGGACGAAGGCCCGTGGTGTGTTTTTGCGCCATGCTCCTGGAAGTGGTGGGAGTGTCGATGTACAGCGTCCAGAACTTCATCCTCTTCAACATTTTGCGGTTTGTGGTTGGTGCGGCCCTATCGGCACTCTGCTACACAAACTACGTCCTCTGTAAGTTCACCGCTGCTTTGGATGGTCATTAGTACTTATTACACACGACTGCGTTTTTTATTTCTGCTCAGACAGGGTTTCCTTAACATAGCGCCATTTTCTGAATGTGGAAGTAAAGGCATTCTTCGACGAGTAGGAATAGAAATTACAATCACTCAGCTAGTAAGCACATGGTGATTTTTCGGAACCCTTGGGAGTTGCTAGTTTGCACGAGGCTACGCCCTTAATAGGAGATGGGAGATAAGCTTTTCGCTCGCTCTCTAAGTCTGCATCATATCGCTATATATAAATGATAACTTCGGCATAACATAATCATGTCAAAGACGAACGCCTAACACTCTGATGAGTCATCTGGATATATTGACTTACAGGGGCTTTAGTTCCGCTTCCTTACGACATGTGTTCAGCACAAAAAGAACCCTGTCAAATCTTTAACGAAGTCTTTTTCCGGCTGTCTGCGTGCTTGTACAGTCAAACTTAGAGAAGTTTACCATGTGGTCACTTTGATGCATTCCGTGCGTGTCTAAACCGCAGTGGTGGAGTTCGTCGCACTGCCTTATCGAGCCCTTTACGGCACGACAACGTACTGTGGCTACAGCGTCGGCATAGCCTTGGGCAGTGTGATCCTGGCTCTGGTGCACGAGTGGCGAAATGCGCAGCTGACAGTCATGCTGCCAAGCGCGGTACTCCTAACCAGCATCTGGTGAGTGTGGCCATTAAAACGCGGTACGAAAAAAACGGGACATTCACATGAAGAACATGAGTCCCCCCCCCCCCCCCCCCCCCCCCCCTGTTTTTGTTTTTGCAATCAAGTGCTCAAGTGCCCGTAAGACTGACTTTACAGACCTTTATTATGAATTGCACGCAGGCGTTTTTTTCTTCATATTTGATTGGAGAGTAACATGGAGCAGTGTAGTCACGGTTAACGTGTATAGTTGCCGAACTTAAAGAATTACATCGGTAATTGGCTCGCACGGTGTTTTGAAAAGGTGGAATAGTGCTCAATGGTCATGTACGAATCCGGCGTAATACAGAACCTGCGGTGCGCTTGACTGCGTTTTGGTGGTGATAATGAGTAATTACTTTTGTATTTCAGTATTGATCATACTGATCAGGACAATTCGGATACTCTGCGACACGAATCCGTTATTATTATCACTCAATTCCTCCTATTGATATGGATGTGGTTGATAAAATGATAACTAGAAAGTCCTAGCTTAATAAAGGCAAACTAGATTATTACTCGAAATGGGAACAAATGCTTGGAAGTGTATACCCAAATATATGGCAAGGGCAGGGCTTCCACCTAATGCGAACCAAAGCATTTATGTTACAAAATGAATACGCCGGCATCATGCGAAGAAATTCACTGCTGCAAAGCCTATAAATGTCTTTGTTATTAGTGAAATTTCTAAAAATCACTAAAATATGCAAACATTACCTTAATTCTTTTTTCTGGTTTTAGATGAGTAATTCTCTTTCCTATGCCGCCGTCATGCTGCCAACTGCCGCGTTTTACCTCAGTATCTGGTGAGTGTGGACGTTAAAATCTGGAACGAAGAAAGATTGACAGGCGATCGTTGGGCCGATCCAAGGGAAATGGGTAGCATTAGACTTTCTTCCCGCATTGCATGACACAACAAATGACTAAAATTTCTTTACATCCACATTTATTGCACACTTAGTCATCCTTGTACTACCCTGCACACTTAGTATTCGTTTCCGTGTTTGATCTCCAGTATCCATCGATACTCTGTGGCAGAGGTGGATCACACATAGGAGCTTCAAAGAAAGAGCGGCGTCCGGAGCGCGCGTACAGCTCTCCTATCTCTGCTGATCCAGCTCCGTGTTCTCCTTGCCTGCATAAGAGTACGCAGATCCACGGGGGTCTTGGGCTGTACACAGATACTGGTCCCGCAGTTTCTGTGCCAGTTGAGTTGTGTTGCCAGGGAAAACATGCATGGCTCGCTGCAAATGTTTTTGTGTTTCTGTTCGTGTTTGGGTTGGGTCGATTAGGGCTCGAAAGAGACGCCACGTGTTGCGGCTGGATATTTGTCGCGCTGCCGTGTTACATCTATCCACGCAGTTGGAGTCGGCGAGTTGGGCCGCGTACTCTGCCGCTTTCTGGGTAAGCTCGGCAATTCGAGCTTTAAGCTTTCTGTTATATTTCTGGCGTCGCCAACGGTGGACGAGGCTGCGACGGGCTTCCCAGAGGTGTAGAAGGTGGTTATCCACGTCCGTGACCGCCTCTGAGAGCTGGATCTGAGTTTCATGCGAGCATAGGTGTGTCAGCAGCTGTTGGGACCATGCGGGCGGCCCTCGCCAAAATGAAACGGGGCACTGCGCCAGGAAGGGATAAGGTCACCGTCAAGCTTTTGACGAACCTGCCCGACTTGGCATACCAGTCCCTCCTCGCCTACATCAATGCAATTTGGCGCGGGGACACCCCCCTGCCAATTGATTGAAAAACGGCTCTGGTCACTTTCATCCCTAAAACAGGCAAACCAGTTGACACAGATAACCTCCGCCCCATCTCTCTCACCTCTTGTGTGGGCAAACTAATGGAAACGATGGTGCGGGATCGGTTATCTGGATATCTTGAACACAAACATGTCTTTGCGAGCACCATGTTCGGATTCCGCCCACACAGATCCGCACAGGATGTCCTCCTGCAACTTAATCGGGAAGTCCTTGACCCCCTCGAATGCCCCCATAATGACCGGGTAGTACTCGCCTTGGATCTCAAAGGGGCATTTGACAATGTAACACACGAGATCATACTCACTAACCTAAGTCAGACCGACTGTGGCCTTAACACATTCAGATACATATGCCAATTTTTAATGGATCGTCAATCCTACGTCCGCAGCCAAGATAGAGAGCATGGTCCTTACCTACTCGGCACGAGGGGAACCCCCCCAAGGGGCGGTACTTTCCCCGCTGCTCTTCAATCTGGCTATGATGCACCTGCCCGCACAGCTGGATGGTGTCGCCGGCGTGCAGCACGCCCTGTACGCCGATGACATAACCATATGGGCCACGCAGGGCAGCACAGGAGACATTGAAACCAGCCTGCAAACAGCGGCGACGATAGTAGACCACTACGCCCGCCGCTGCGGTCTTCAATGTTCCCCTCAAAAATCGGAATTTGTGCACCTCCGCCCCTCACAGAAGTGCGCAACTAAAATCTCTCTTTCTCTTGAGAGTGGTCCCATACGCGAACGTGACGAGATACGTGTACTAGGACTCTACATCCACAAACACAGACGGCCAGACACTACATTGGCCAAACTCCGAAAGGTGGGGGACCAGGTGGGCCGTATGGTCCGCCGGGTTTCCAACAAACGCGGGGGGTTACGAAGTAAGGATGCCTTGCGGCTGGCAAACGCCTTTGTAACCAGCCGAATTCTCTATTCGACTCCTTATCTCCACCTACGGAAACAAGAGGAGGATGCGCTTGAGGTCATCCTTCGCAAAATTATTAAGCGTGCCCTTGACCTCCCCGTAACTACTTCAAACAGCCGGCTTATGGCTCTTGGGGTGGTGAATACTTTCCGGGAGCTCCGGGAGGCGCACCTTACAAAACAGTACACGCGTTTGTCGCTAACGGAATCGGATCGCCGCCTTCTTGCTCGACTCCATATCCAACACACCCCTCCAATGGAAGACAGGTTTCGCATACCAGAACTGTGGAGACGTGCCCTCCACGTGCGGCCTCTTCCAGCAAACATGTCACACGAAGACCATAATGGTCGGCGCCTGGCACGAGCGGAAGCGCTAGCCCGACATTATGGCAACAAAACAGGCGTATACTACGTGGACGCCTCCGGTCCTCACCACGGGGGATGGTACACGGTCGCGGTAGTTCACAACAGCAACACGGTTAACGGCCTCAGCTTCAGAGCCAGAAGTGCAACACAAGCAGAAGAGGTCGCGATTGCTCTCGCGGCCTCACATTCCGATTCAAAATACATAATCACCGACTCGCGAGGGGCCTGTCGGAACGTCGAACAAGGCTGCACTCCCTTCCTAGCCTATCGAATCTACCAAAATTGCATACGGGATACGGACCCCGCACACCGTTACCTGATATGGGCCCCTGCTCATCAGGGGTTGGCAGGAAACGAGGCAGCAGACGCAGCCGCCCGCGCGCTCTCTCACCGGGCTGTTTTCTCCTCCTCACCCGATCAGGAACCCGATTTTAATCCGGTGTATACATTCAAAGAAATTACAGCCTACTATCAAAACAGTCATCGCCTTTACCCAAGCCCATGTAAAGGCCTCAAAAAGGCGGATGAGCGGCTCCTTCTCCGCCTTCTCACCAATACATTACTGTGCCCGGCAGCACTAAAGCATTTTGATCCCTCCTGTAACGGCAGCTGCCCGCACTGTAGTGCGGTGTCTTCGGACACCTATCACATGGTGTGGGCCTGCCCCTCCAACCCGGCTATTCCCCCCATCCCCAACCCAACCCGGGAGGACTGGGAGGCGACCCTGCTCGGCTGCCACGACTTACAGGCCCAACAAGCCTTAGTCGGGCGCGCCCGGGCGGCGGCCACCGCCACTGGTGTCCCATACTAGGGACCTCCACCTAGTGTTTGTAAGGATCGGTCCCTTACGGGCTGATCCAAGCATACCTCCTGTCCTTTCTTAATAAATGTTTTCACCACCACCACCTATCTCTGCTGCTCTTCTCTCTACTCCTACATTCCACGGTAGCCACCCGCCGGGTTGTTTCTGTGGCAACCACGTTCAGGCCTCACTCTCTCCACTACATGGAAACAGGGATTTACCTCTTTCCACTTTTTCACTTGCCAACCATGGCAGGAGGTTTTCGGAGGATTCAGAGAGCACTGTTCTTCACGAGTTCTAATGCTATCGCAATAAAAGGTCGTGACGTTTGCTTGAAGAACAATGCACCGCACCCATTTTTGGAAGCTATCAGCAAGCGCCTAAGTTTTCCTAAGGCTTTGCAAAAGTCCATTATTAGAAACTGCATGTCATCCTTTTTTATACATTCGGATTGAGAGTGAGCTTGCGGCAGTGTAGTGAAGGGTTACAGGTATGATTGATTAGCTTATGAAAAGTAATGAAGGTGGTCATCAAGACGAACGTCAGTCACTGGTTGGCTTGGTCTGAAAAGATGCAGAATGCTCATTGGCCAAGTAGGAATTCGACACAAGAGAACTTATTATCGCAAGGATGCGTTTGGGCAGAGGCTAATCAGTAATTACACACGTATTTAAATATTATCACTACTATAAGCCTTACTATGCCAGGGCAAAGACCTATCCAATATCTCTCCAATTATTTGTCCAGTGAACCCAATCCTGTGCTAGCCGGCGCCACGTTACCCCCGAAAAACCTCATCTCATCCGCCCACTTAAGTTTCTGCCGGCCCCTGCTTATCAAAGCCATGCAGAAATTTTGCGTAATACGAAGTCGTCGTCATTGCTCGATTCCCCCTGCGGAAGTTTTGCCATAGATGATAAAAATATTTCTCGAAATGGAAACAAGTGTCCAGAAGGGTGTCTGAATACATGACACGGCTAAGTTTTCCATCTGATGTGAATAAAGAAATTTAATGTAATAAAATCGCGATACGCCCGCACCATGCCACTAAATGCGCCGATGTAAAATGTGGAAATGCGATTGCGACCCTAATATTTGTAAAGTTCAGAAAACAAGCTGCAGACATAGACGTACATTTCTTTTTTTTTTTTTTGCGGGGGTTCAGAGACTCCTTTCTCGAGTATCCATGCCCCAAAATAGTGCTTCACAATAATAGCAAAGCAAGAATCACAAAGGGCAGATCTTGGGCCTTCGCTAAATAAAATTCCGGGATCAGCTACTTACCAGCGTTGCTTACGCCACCCGAAAAGCCATTAGACGATTAGCGAACATTCTGTGGTCCTAAAATGGTCTTGCCTTGCGACGGGTGCAGGTGGGGACTTTACTTACAGAGCATGCTATTCAGTTTCAAGTGCAATCACACCTTCTTAGTGGAAATGAAGAAATATTCTTTGTCCGTGAGAATGGCCATCAACGTCCACTAACAGCGTGCTCATGCCATAGCTGGCAATTTCAATTAGCAACTGTGAAGAAGGATCGAAGGCAGTCGCTTGTTCCATTTACTTGTGTCCATATCTGTACGGTCAAGGAAAAAGTTAGCGCGATGTGGATTGGCCAAAAAAAATATTTTCTTGTCTTCAAGGCAAAGTAGCTTCATGAAAAGCCCAGAAGCATGAGGGACAGATGTGCTCCATTCGGTGGACCAAATGCTAGCTGACTAGTATACTTAAGGCAGCGAAGAAATGATTTTTTTTTTTTCCCGCTGACATGCATCCCGTAAACTTTTCTGCATAGCTGTAGAATAAGAGGCTGGCTTTGGAGTTCTAAAGAGCCGCGAAAAATCGTGGCGTACTAGTTGGTCGGGAGTTTTATGTGCCATCTGACGGAGATCTTAATAAGTTCAGTCCGCTTCTGCCGGCCGCCGACAGGAGCCGCTTTCTAAATAGTCAGGTCCTTGAGTTCATTGTACGTCGTATGTAGGAACGCAACCTATGTGTGCGCAATAGGCAGAGACATCAGGATTATCATTTAGCGTGTGAATAAGTATAGTTATGGTACATAATGGTAAAAGAAACTTGGGACTACATTCAGCTGATGATCACAGGCTCCTTAGCATATTATAAAACATGAGAGGTATTGCAAGCGGTATCACAAGAAGGAAGTAGTGAAAATAGCTGAAAGAAATGGCGCTGTGATGAATGAAGCCTGTGAGGAAATAAGAGAGGTGGCCGTGTGATAGTAAGAAGCAGCCTGTAAATATCTTTAAATATTTATCTAAGCGGCATACAGGGCGTCCTTTTTGAGGATCTCCCAAATGCCCTTTATGTTTATCTGCGGATGTGAAGCACTGGTGCCTATACACTCTCCCGACGCAGTAGTTATTCTAGAAAATTTCGCTACATGGCCACTAAGCTCTTTAAGTCTTTTTAATTACTCTTTTTTATTTATTATTATGTTGTCACTGTTGTGTTCTCCGTGGAGACCAACCTTCTAGAATCTTTTATTATACCGCTACACGTAATGACCTTCGGGCCTTTAAGGCTATATATAATAAATGATGATGGTCATGGTGATGATAATTGATCTGTGCAGCATTCATGAAATGCCGAATGTTCGTGCTCATATATACGACTTCTGCAATGGAAAAGTCAATGGGCTGCTTGAGATTAGGAAGCTTTTATATAACACAGCATCTTCTGAAGTTTTTTTCCAGTACGAGAAGTCCTAAGTTAAGTGATAGTAAGCGGGTGTGTGGAGAAGAAAAAAGTGCGCGGGCCTGTCGACTGGCACCAAAAAAGGCGCTATCGCTGCTAACAGAAGGCAGATAAGAGAAAGAGATGTGACAGAAAGTTGAGGAGATTGTAGACACTTGTTGCAGCCTTCGCTCGCGACGAAACGGCTGGGAAAGTCGGCTGCGCTGAAGAGCTGGAAGTCCTGTGTTACTAGAGGCTGCTCTCACCGCTTCGAGCTTCCGGCGTAAGCTCGTAGTTGTTGAACACCTCGACTGAGAAGAGAAGTTGGAAGATTAACAAAGGCAAGTTACTACAAACTAACAAAAAAAGGTGTGTATATATACTATAATCGAAGCTTAAATCTGTTCTTTTGGAACCGGAATCACTACGCAAGATTGTGCATCTCATGTTCTCGAGCGCTTTATGTCTGAATTGTTCAGTGACCCTCCAAGAGCGTTGACATGCCAAATTTTTTCTCACAACTACTGTAGTGCTGCAGTTTAAACGCATATTAAGGGCGAATTAAAACTGGCCCGAGTTATAACAATCATTTCTGATCGAAAAGCGCGTGAAAAAAACATCATTTTCTTTGCTTCAATTTCATCAGCACTGATTATGTCTACCGAACAAACTGCAACAGAATCAAAAGAAGCTCAGCAATCGATTTTTACTGAGAACAAAAATTAAACGGAATCCTCCTTCGTATTTCTCTAACTGCCACAGTGTTCAGGTGCCGCACTGGCATATAATCTCCTCCTCCGTTCCTGTACAGGATTCTGCCGGAGTCTCCTCGCTGGCTGATCACCACGCTGAGGATCCGCGATGCCTGTGTGGTGGTGTCTCTCGTGCTGCGCAAGAACCGGATGCCGCCCAAGTCCATCCGGGTCGTCTGCAGGCGGATCAAGACGCAGCCTATCAACATGCTGTGTCGCAAGACCCCCGACACGAATCTCGAAAGCGGAAAGAATTGCTCGCCTCGTCGAATGGGAATGGTGCGGCAAAACTTCGTACCGTTTTTAGAGCAAGAACACTCGTAGAAGAAACGCCGGGCCGACTGTGCAGGCCGAGGAAATGTAGCGCTACTCGCATGCGATGCTGATGAGGTCTGGAAACAGAACCGAATCTTTCGACCGAAATATGCCTTTTAGGGGAGTCGGAGTGCAGATGGCTGCTATTAACTAAGAAAAAGAGAGAGGGAAACAACTTTATTTGCTCGAGCTAAATACGACGTCTGCTTAGACGCCGTCGATGGGAGTGGTTCCCTCTTCACGGGACCCATATGCATCCCTGGCCGTATGGCCCCTGGAGATCAGGACGAGCTGGTCTTCCACGGCGGAGCTGGTTAGCAAGGTCTCCCATCGCTCGGTAAGGGAGGATGAGGGATGGGGTGGGGTAGTGGGGCAGGTAAGAGGTGGGGGATTTCCTTACCAAAGTGCTCACTTAAAGCGTGCACACAAAAAGCTTAAGGTTTGAAAACGCTTACTCAAAAAACTTCGTCCAGCTGCGTCACCGGCACCAAGTTTTGCAGCTTGCTGTATCAAACCATTCCCCAAAGCAAGAAAAACGAGAGAGAGAATTTAGGCGCCATACGCAAGGCAACCGCGCTGAATACGTTTTCTATCCTGCCTTTCACCAAACACCGCCACCTCGGGTTAGGTTGCGGTAGCATATACGAGCAATGTGCCACAAACACAGGTTTGACGACTGTAACCTTTTCAGCAATAAATGAAATCGAAGGAATTTTATTCAAAAGGAAACGTGAAATGCCTTATGACGAGTGTAACGCACTTAGAAGAGTTCGCGCAAGTAGGGATACACTTTAGGTATTGTTGCATTCGTCTCTCCATGCCGTCATTTTATCTTGTTTATTAATTCTGATAGGCTTATTAGGCAGTTTATTAAGCAGGCTGACGCTGGGAACAAGGAACTGAGCAGGCAATTTTACCACACCTGCAGGGTCAAGAGCTAGAGCACCAGGAGAAGTCAATACGGGACCTGCTGGTCATCTTCGGGACACAGTACCAACTTTCCGGAACGGTGCTCTCCCTCTGCTGGTGAGCACACATAGGAGCTGCCTCCCGCACTGCACTGTTAGAATCAATTCACGCGCTGGCTAAGTATGGCTTCCTGCTATGCAAAGTTAAACAAGTAATGTTTAACAAGGCGGGAAGGCTATTCTGGGCACTGCACCTAGAATTATCGCGACATGAATTTAAACATTCGTCATCATGTACTTTTGAGGACAAAACAAATTTACTGCGAATGTCGGGACATGGCACATGAACATGAAATGAACGCTTGGACGGCTGAAGGGAGAACTTTGAAGCCTGTGATGAGAACCTATCCAATATGTGTGCGTTTGTAGCGAAATTTCTGTGATTGCATCATGAGATTTTATGGAAGGCTTCGCGTTATGGTGACTTAAAATATGCGTTAACATTCGTTACGCGAACATTTCTTTGCACATATGGCACCTTGTGTAGACGCTTTCGGGACGTGAACGCATTACTCTCTATGTTGTCTTGGGCTTAGATGAATGAAGCATGCTTCGACAAGAAATAAGTTTTAATCTCGCTTGGACAGCCTGCCTTTATTGTAACGTACTCTTGGGAGGATAGGGCGCTTTAACGCTTTGAAACTATGTGTCCAACTCTGGCTAAGCTTTTGAAGCGTTGGATAACTGTATGACACGAAGAGAAAATTCGGCGATATACGCGTGTATTGTACATAATGTTAGTTGAAGCGATATATTTTTTTTTGTTTAGAAATAATCATACTCCACATTCCTTTGACATACACGATTGAGGCACACATTTTCACGCACCTTAAATTTAGATTATACCCCGCCGCTTATCGCTTTGGCTCGCTTAGCCACACACTTAACACTTGATTGCGTTCAAGCTTCAAAACGAAACCATAGCGCGCAAACGAAGACGAGAGAAGGCACTGACCAGAATGGACGGATAGGGCTTCTCCGTTTGAAGTTTCTCCTCTACTCTCCATTCGCGTGCTGTGGTTCCTTTCTAAATACGAATAACCAACAGGCCCATATCCATTCTCTTCTGAAGTGTTCCAGCGTTCGCGAAAAGTCCTAGGTCATGATGCATTCCATAACCGCATTCTCTGGATGACTTCAACGCATGCAAACGATGCCATTCTTAAAAGCGACATTTTTTTAGTACTTTGGGGCCTAAATAAATGAGGTGAATACGCTTCCCGACCGCTTATTTGCGGCTGAACGTTCAAACTGCCGGCCCCACCCCGTAGTCGCGAGCGCTACCGAGCGCACGCCGACCACAGCGAGCTTAGCTCTGTGGAAAATAAAGGAACGACATTTGCTGACACCTACAAGACATTTATTGCTGAAGAGCAATAACGACAGCTAGCAACAAAACACGCTGAGGAGTCGAGGTCGTCCAACTCACCAGCAAAGTTACGAGCGAATTTTCGCCCACTCTAAGGCAGGAGGAACTCTGAGACCGGACGGGACGAGTTCGCGGGAAAATGTTCCCCCCTGAATGGCGGAGAGAGGAGGGCCGCACCGAAACGTCCACACGCGACGAGTTCCCGAGCCGATGAGAGAGGTGCTGCCTCCATCGCGGGCACAGCTAAGACGCCGTCCGTGGCGCTCGTCTCGATGCGATGTAGGGGCCCTTTCTCGTCAGTTAAGGTAACTAGAAAGGAGGACACAGCGGAGAAATGGACCCCAAGGGGACGGAGCTAGTATCCAAATATCTGAAAACTTCCCCCTCAAACCCTCGGTAGATTGTTTAATATGGTGGCGAAAACACGCAGCAGAGACTGTGGGACTTGGCAGCGGAGAAACCTGCTCCGTCTCCTCACATAAGAAAATAAAGCCTTCAATAGACAAAGTCCCTAAGAGAGCTCATATTTTCCCACCTACTGCTTCTCTCCCTTCAATGGGCTCCTCCCGTCTTTATTGAAATAAATTTCGTCATCCTCTCTTTCGGACCTTATGACATTTACGAGGGCTGTAAGAGCATACTGGTGTCATTCACGGGTGCGCAGGTTCTCGTGCTCGATTACGTACTACAGCATCGCCCTCGACGTGATCGCCCATTCAGTGAGCAACATATCGCAATTCCTGATCGCTTCGGCGGCGCCAGTGGCGGCGTACTTCCTCATCGTTCGTCGGGGGAGGAGGAACGTCCTCTCCGGGTCGCTCGCTGCCACCTGTGCGAGCTGCGTACCTGTCGCTGTCCTTCCCAGAGGTAAGCTCAGTTGTGTGAAACATGGGGGCTGCTGCATACGGACCACTATAGACGTGCGGAAACACGAATCATTCGTGTGCGAGGCAAGGACTTGTACGGCCGGGCACACCTCGAGTGACGAGTGAGTCATTCTGGCTGCAAGCGATTTTTCGTCAGCGGCTGAAAATGTAAGTAGCAAAAAATAAACAGATAAAAAACATGCGTGGGAATGCATAAAGCAAGAGAAGCGGACCCTGTGGGCTATAAAACATCTTTGTTACCCTTCATGGACTTCAAAGCAAGAGATATGACGCATGGGAAACCTGGTTCACCCAGGTCATTTACTCACGTACCGATCGACCAAGTTTTCATATAGCTGACAAAGGCACCTCATAGTGTTTGGCAGGTGTCCACAGATGCAAAAAAAGGTACGTCTTGATCTTGGAACTCTGATAGAAATTCACAAAGTGCACGTGTTATGCTGCTTTACGGGTTATGCTACCATTGAGTGCTTTTTGATGACAGCTCAGCTTGTTTGCAGAGTATTTTCGAGCCGACACCTGCCACCAGAGATGACGAAGGTGTCTTTTTGCCATATAGACTGCAAGCAAGCCGCATTTGGTGCTTTGTTTAGATGCTAAGAATTTTAAGCGTGTGTACATTGTAGCCACCACTTTCACGCTTTGACTGAAGTTCGACGCTTCGAGGGTTATGGACTAAATTGAATCAATTTACTTCATGCTTCGAAAAAAATCTACTGGCGCTATGCGCGAAGTATTTAGCAGTGTTTGCTGCGGCTTCCGTGCATTCGAATTACCCGCCGATATGAAGCGATATCATTGGTTGGTTAAATAACACGAGCATTCTCGAACCGATGCACAAAAAACACTGCACTCATGGCGTTGTTCTGCAAGCCCACATTTCAAGAGCAGTTCTGACAGAGCAGGAAACAAATAACGCTGTCATCGAACCACTGGTCACGGAGAAGTTTTTCCAGAGAACCTATCTGAGCGTAGACCGCTTCGTTTGGATGAGATTTATTAATGGTAAAATGGGCTCGCTTGATGTATATTTTGTAACGCGAACCTTTCTGCGGGCTCTCTTGATGTACATTTTGTAACGCAACTTTTGTGTCTGAAGGCTGACTTAATGTCGGATGCAAATTAACTCATAAATGCTACCCTTTTTATTCTTAAGTAGACGGTAGACTCGAGTATCTCATTCATAAGCACAAGTGCGCCAGTTTTGAGATAGACACAAGAGGCAAGCTATGAATTTTTGAAGTAACTTATGCTGTAGGTATGACAATAGAGGAATTAGTCTGTTTGAGAGTATATAAACACTGCTGTTCAAATTCTTCCTTACCTGCTACTCCGCCAGATCAAGTGGAGACCTACCTCACTGTTATGGTAGCGTGGTTCTCCATCAACCTTGCTTACACCGTGGTATTCCTCTACGCGGCGGAGCTCTACCCTACGACCATCAGGGCTCTGGGCTTCAACCTCTGCGCTGCCTTCGGCCGAATCGGTACCTTAATAGCGCCTCTGATCTACGGGAAGTCTGCGGCGGTGAGTGACATTTGCGTTCACCTTTGCGTCAATATTCATAACAGTGGAGCGCAATAATACGGTCTGAAACAGTCAAAAGTCAATGTTCTGATAAAAAGAAAATTAGGCTTCGATTCGAATTGGCCGAGCCGAGTTATGTCGCGAAACGTTCCGTTATATACAACTCTCGACGCTCATGTCACAGCCACACTCCATCACGCCACAATCACGTGACTTCTTCCACACCTCCGCACCCACTGTAAGGTCAAAGGACAAAGGGCAAGGGCGGTCCACTGAGTAGATCCCACATGGCAAGGCTTAAGCGCATAGCAACACCAGTCATCATAGGCTCGAACCAGAACCAGACATAAGCGCATAGCAACACCAGCCATAGCTCAAACAAGGTCAATCAAGGTCGGCGGCTAGTAACGCAAAGTGTGAGTTAAGAACTCTAGTGTACCTTTCGCTACAAAAGAGAAACATTGGGATCAAATGCAACCATATCATAGCGGCGTACACCGTTGCCAAAATCGCGAACCGCATGCGACGAATCCTTGTGTAGCATAAGAACTGAGAAGGCCATCAACCACTGCGGCAATAAAAGAGCCGTGTGTGATACTGAGGCAACCTAAGAGAAACCTCAGAGGGAAAGCAGGATGCCGGGAAACGTGAAACGCCATCAGAACAGCGTCAACCGCATTGTTCGCTGCCGCCACTCAGCACTACATAACTGAAGAACGCGAAAGGTGCAAGCGAGTAGACTGGGTGCTTCGTAATGTGCGTCAGTCTGTGTTCCTTTATTGTTTTTGACATTTCGGTAGCGACACGCCGTCGCTACCGAAATGTCAGTTGACGAAACTGCTTTCGCTACGTATATCCTGGATGAGCTAGGCCACTGCCATTTTTCTTTCTGGCACATTTGCCGCAAATTTGCATGCACTTTTCCACTTGCAAATAAGTACAACATGGCTTCATGATTTCAAGCTTGAGGACTCTGCACCTGACTTTGGTCTCTCTCCATTCTTGTCTTAAAAGAGCACTCGCGCATTTTGGTTAATTCCTGAATCCGTCATGTTAACGCAGTAGTTAGAGCGCTCGTCTACCGAGCCGGAATACCCGCGTTCGAACCCGACCGCGGCGGCGCGTTTCGATGGATGCGGAACGCAAAAGGCACCCGTGTGCTGTACGATGTATCAGTGCACGTTAAAGACCCCCAGGTGGTCGAAATTATTCCTGAGCCCTCCATTACGGCCCCTCTTTCTCTCTTCTATTTTCGCTCCCACCTTCCTCTCTTCCCTCACGACACAGTTGAGGTGTCCACCGAGAAGTGAGACAGTTACCACACCTTTCATTTGCTGATAACCAATCATCATCATCATAAGCCTGACGCAAGTATCTATAATTTCGAAATAGAGAGAAAAATGTCTTTTTGAACGATGAAATTAGAAGGGTCGTACCATCTAGAGCACTGCACGGGCCTGAATTTGAGGCCCGAGCCCGGCCCGGGCCCGCGACCTGAAGCCCGAGCCCGGCCCAGGCCCGCGGCTTCAAGCCCGGGCCCGGCCCAGGCCCGCTAAATTATCGCTCTAGTGAGCCCGGCCCGGCCCGTGAATCCCGGAGTGAAGCCCAGCCCGGGCCCGGCTCGGCCCGCTTCGCAGTACCGCTTGAGGTATACTGCTCACTCTGAGCAAGTAGACTGCTACTAGACCGATAAGAAACTGGCCGACAAAGGTTCTGAGTTTGGCTTGCAGAAACTTGGTTCTTTTTGACCCAGAAGGAAGTGACTAAGAGTAGTGCTCGCCAGGCCCTCTTCTGGACACTGATCTCGTGTACGTGCGCAAAGGTAAACTCGGAAGTTCCGAGAACCAAATAAAAAGGGCTGCATACGCGCGTAATAGACTACTTTGCATTTCCCTATGATTTTAATCAGTTATATTTTGCCGCCCGCGAAGTATAAACATTAAAGCTGCCTAGCCAGCAGTGGGGTGACATTTTTTTAGTGAACGCGATCTCACAGGTTTAACTCTTAGCCGAACTAGTCGCTTTTCAGCAGAAACGAAAAGCTAAAAGGCTTGAGTATTTCACGGTGTGTGTTCTGAAGACTATAAGCGTCCTAAACTAATATGTCCTTCCCGAATGCAATTCTAATAGTGTATAGGTATGTTTTGGGATGACGAACGATCAATGGGCGATTAAGACCGGTTAAATTTTACTCTCGTTGGTGGAGCAGAAGATAACGCGCGAACCACGTGATAACTTACAGGGCAAAACACTTGTCATGTCAACCAGGCTGAAGAAGCAAGGAGGGATAGATGTGGTTATCAGATGAAATTTACAAACTCTCGCGAGCTTTTGTGACTATTTCATTTACGAGACGTTCCGGTCAGCTGATCAAAAAGAAAACCAAACGCGCTTTAGTTTGTGAATTTTCTCACACGAGAAAAATATAGCTATAAAATGAAAGCGATGTTTTTGGGGCTTAAGGGCCCAAGGGGAGTCAGGCTGTGAGAGACAGCGAAGCAGAGAGCTCCGGATCATTTCGACCACATAGGTTTCTTCAAATAGCAATGATAATACAAAGTACATGGCTGTCATGCTTGCCTCCTAAATAGAAATGCGGCCGCCGAGGCTAGGAGCAAATCCTGGTTCCCCGGCTCAGTAATCAACACCTTATCCACTAAGCCACCGCGGTGCGGAAACAAGGAAATAAATAAGTCAATCAATAAAGCTTAGGTCTTTTCTCAGCGCGTACTATAACCCATAGCTCACCTGTGCCGCTGCTCCAATGCCGCGATTGTGTACTTCACTCTGCAATAGTGAATGAATAGTCGGACACCAGCCGTTTCTATACGGACCGAAGCCCGGCTCGGGTCCGCAGGTTTAAGCCCGAGCCCGGCCCGGGCCCACAACTTCAGGCCTGGGCCCGGCCCAGGCCCGGCAAAACAGATCATGTCCCGGCCCGGCCCGGCCCGCGGGCCGGGCCGGGCCCGGGCTTTCGGGCCGGCCCGAGCCCGTGCAGTGCACTAGTACCATCATCCAACGACTTAAGAAAAATTCCTCTTCGTATGCTTTCTTTCGCGGAATCAAGAAATTTTTTGATTGGCAAGTGAACTCACTTTCGATGGCCGCCTGATGCATTTTTCACCTGCCTATGCTACACTACTTTAGCTATTGCAGAGGAGTATTCCATTTTTAAAACATTTTCATGCAAACATTTTTCGCTATATTCTCTCTGCGAACTGCGATAGCGCACGCTTGTGTCGAATCAGAAGACACGGGCTGAAATTAGACAAGATTTTCACTTCTTGTAGAGGACAAAGGGTTGGTGCTTCCAAGGAATTTGCCTTCGTGACCAAAACTGTCTGTGACCATGACTGCTCTTCTCGTTTCATATTCGGTGCTTTCACTATTGACCAAGCTCCTGACATCTTGTGACATGCGCGGGATTGTTACCTCGGTGGGTAATTTTTTTTTATCCAGTCCGCTTGTGCTTTCTCCCTGTCCCTCAAGGAGAAGTACGAGTGGCGGTTCACTGTATTCGCGATCTTGTCCCTGATCTGCGGCTTGACCGGTTTCCTTGTGACCAAGCTTCCGGAAACCAAGGAGTCCCACCTTCCAGAGCAAATCAAGGCCGAACAGAACATATTCGAGTACGTTTGTATTTCTTGTAATCAGAGATGGAGCGTTGTTTCAAAACAATGGCGGTGGAGCACTCACATTTAGCAACCCTTTCTCCTCTGGAATTGATGGCAGTGACTACAGGTGAAAAAGAAGGAATCAATCAATCAATCAATCAATCAATCAATCAATCAATCAATCAATCAATCAATCAATCAATCAATCAATCAATCAATCAATCAATCAATCAATCAATCAATCAATCAATCAATCAATCAATCAATCAATCAATCAATTTATAATGATGAATTAAGAATAATGAAATAATCTACTGATCAATCCTTCTACTGATCAATGTAATAGAATCTACTCATCAATCCTTCCACTGATCAATGTAATAATGACAGATTTTCAGTTAATTAGCTAAGCAATCAATCAATCAATCAATGAAAGAAGAATGCCCTAGGAAATTCGATTTTCTCCTTTTGGAAATGAAACTTCCAGGGAAACAAACTGAAACAAGCATACATAGCAGTTTAAGTACCAGGTACGACGAAAGCGCAGAGCACATTCCCCACTGACCGTGTATTTTCGTACTGCTCTGTGAACCAATTGCCAGCTTCACCCCGATGCGGTTCTCTGGCGGCCGCCGTCCCAAGGACAGCAGGAGGGACACCTATGCCGAGACGTGGGCCGAGACTGGTTCCACTCATCTGACAAACGCGTTCCGCCTCATTGCGGCCATCGAGCTCTTCAGCAGCGGCAGTCGCAGATCTTCCCGGCTTGACAGATTGGCTGCGGCGAACGCCGCTATCGACGATCGGACGACCATTTCCAGCCACAGCAGTAAGCCGTGCTTGGGTGGGACGGGTGTAATGCCATGTGAAGGGCCGTCGGGTCCGTAGGCTGCAGTTTGCTTCTTTAGCACTTCTCACTTACGGCTTCGTATGATGATCCCAGAGGGTTTCGTTAATACGGAAAATACACCTAGGCAAACCTGAACATGCGATTGGAAGCTACACAAGAACGATTATCTAAAACAACAAATATTATAAAAGAAACGAGGATAGCTTTATCAGATCCTAATTGACGCAACGAATAATCAGCATGCCTAAATACCCAGGTTTGCTATTTTTCAACATTATGTGGAGGCTTCACTCAGGTTGACGAAACTGTTTGATAAAAGTCCAAAATGGCCTTGTTTTCGAGAGTTTAATATCAACTCAGGCGCATGTATTGACATTTTGTATACCGTTTGAGGTACAGCGTTTAATATTGGTCTATTCTCAACTTATTTCTTCGGCAGAGGACAACAGCGTGAAGCCTCTACAGAAGCCACTGAGCCAGGAGGCCGAGATGAGGCCGGTAGACGCTGCGCAACGCCTGCAACAGGATGGACTGCACGTACCAAGGCGGACCTCGGAGCATGCGCCCTCCGCGGAAAATGTGCCAGATGCTGCCCCATCAGCCACGGAACTTGCTGCACTTACAAAACCACAGGCATCACCGGTGAAAAGAAGTTCAGGGGAAACTGGCTGCAGAGTCGTTGGTAGCGTTGAGTCAGTAGGGAAATCTGAGGATGGGCCTCGCAGAAGCCTCGCAGAATGCGGTCTCGGCAATACGGAAGGTGTTTCAGCGCATCGAAGTGCTCCTGGTCACCAGCCATCTCCAGCTAGCGACGGAAGTTTCTTTGAACCCGTACCGCTTCCGAACTTGGATACCGTTGAGTCAAACCAGGCACCCGGCTTTTCTGTGCCCGCCCGAAAGTCATCAAGCACAGTGTCGAGTCCAAAAGGCTCGCCTGGTTTGCGTCACGGGAAGGTTTCGAGTCTGGAAGTCGCAACGCCCTCAGCACCAGGAAGCCAAAAAAGCAGCTCTGGATCGCCGTTCCAACTTCACAGCGGGGCACCGAGTGGCGTTCAGACACCGTTGTCGTCCGCAGGCGCTAGCAGTGGCGCTGTTACACCGGCCCTGGTGAAAACGCCTGAAAGCGCGAGTTCTCGCAAGGGCAAAGCTCGTTCTCAAAGATTGCATTCTGCGGACACGACCTCTGGTGTTGATTCGGGTATTGTGAGCATGACTGAGACACCAGCATATCCGTCGTCGCTCACTGAAACCGCGCGTACGAAGGATTCACGCTTCAAGAAGAAGGCAAAGAAGACGCAACGATATAGACATTTTGATAACCGCAAGTAGTATACGGGTAGTCCAGGCTCTCACTTCTCTTCTTATACTATAATGAGGATTTGAGCTTGATTTAGGACTCGTGTTTTGGTAGAGGTCCCAACAGTGCATGCTAGCATAGGCTTCAAGGCTTTTCAAAGCTATCGCCGCTTTCCTTTGGACTTTTTTCAACACATGATACTCTCTGCGTGCACGACGGCGCCGTAAATTATGTGAACATATTTTCGCTTTGTGTTGGCTGATCATCTGGCCGACGTAAACCGAGGTGAATCGCAAGAATTGCGCAGTCTTTAGGACTCTTCTGTCATTCGTTTTTAGCAGCGCTATTTTAGTGGGACGTTTTTTCTACTACCGACATTGTGACCTTTAATGACAGCCTTTTATTGTCGTGTGTTTGAATCATTTTTATTCTATATTATTAGGACGGAGGCGAAACTGACTGATCACAAAAATAAATTCACATGCGCCCATACCATGTCATGCGACAAATCGTGATTAGCTGTTTTTGCTGCATGGTATTGTAGAAGTAATGGCTGTACGGATCGCTATCCCGTCACTACTTTGCACTGTGTTTGGCCGTCACACTTTCCTGGCAGTGCTGCATGGGCTTCTAGTGTGTGAAGGAGCCAGAAGGGAGTAAATGAGTGGATGGGCGGTGGGTAGGGCCTACTCTGGAGTCAAGGTGGGTGCCAATTTGCCGCGGTGCTCAGGCGCGAGAGAGATGATCGCGTGACGTGAAAAGGTGAAAGCTGCAAGCACAACCTAGGTAGATAGGCCTCCGGTTCTCATTGATTACTCAGTTTTTCCAGCGTGTCGACTTCGAAGAAACATGCTAATGGGAACTGCTGTAGGTGATGTGGCGCACTGAAAGTTGCTAGCGCGATCGCATGGTTGGTACTCAGGCAGGGACCCAGTCCAGGCAGAGGGAACGCCACTGGTTCGCTCTTCTGCTGGCTCCGTGAAGCCGCCCAGAACCCTTAATATTACCCTGCATGATGTTGTTTACAGACCCACCACAGTAATTTCGACACGCCCAAAATAAACCTTATTGAAACCACTACCACTGCACCAATCCGAAAACACTATATGCGTGAGAGGAATTCATATGATCTGATTTCAGGCATATTCGCGCTGCATGAAGTACACCTTTGTGTGGCTTTCTTGTGTTGAAGCTTATGCCTGCGACGGGAATATCTTAATTACGAACAATTACTCAGACATGCATGTTCCTCTGTCCTTCGTGGTTGCATGCGCAATATCATGGCAAGGCGGCGCTTAGGCGTTTTCTATTACGAAAGCAATACTGCTAGCACTTTTCTGCCGTCGGTGGAGGTCGTTCCTTCGCTCCGGCGCAGTTGCGGCGCACGACCACGTGACAGCGTGACGTCACAACCAGAGGAGAGCAGGGGCCCCAACTCGTCTGTTCGGCCGTAGTCGTTCCTTCGCTCGGCGCGGCGGCTACCACGTGACGGCCTCCTCGGCCCGACGCGTGACGGCGCTCGTTAGGACAGGATAAACAGGGCGCCGCAGGCGCGCTCCGCTTAGTCATGTCTGAGGAGTCGTACAAGGCGTCGCTGGGGCGACGTGCTGCGCGCAAACGCCGGCGCCGTGCCGAGGAGACAGATGAAGAAAGGCAAGAGCGGTTGGCTAAGCAACGCGCCTATGCCGCAGAATGGCGAGCCCGGCGGCGTTCTACAAGTTCTCTTTCTTTCAGTCGCAACAAGGCATCGCGCCGAACGGGGGGTGGCGTTCCTCCCTTCCTTTACGGTGCGGTTAGGGTGACCACCGAGATGACAGAGAATTACTGCGCCATTTCCTTTCCTCAAAAAGCCGGTAGTCACGCGTGACCTGTAGACGCGGCGCACTGCGTTCCAAGATGCTTTAAGTCGTCGCGCAGCGCCGGCCGGTAGCCACGCCTGACCTGTAGACGCGGCGCACTGCGTTCCTTCAGTTGGAGGCGCTGCGCGTTTTCGTAACCTACTAGGCTTAAGCAAAGCTAAGCCCCCGCCATTTTTTTTACGTCCGTCAAAAAGGAACACTAAATTATAACTCCTATTGTTATTATGCAGGGTGCAGTTTAGAGACTAACCACCTGGAGTTCTTACGTGGGCCCAAATAAAGAGGTTTGGTTTATGGGGTTTAACTCTTTCGCTACCGCGGAAAAATGCACGATTTGGAGCGTACTGGAAGAAAATTTTTTTTCTCAAGAACTAATACACCCAGCACATATTGCAATGCATGAAATTGTAGCTTATTAGTTACACTTCTGAATGAAATAAACACCAGAGTTGTGTGTGCAAAAGTAAATGAACATTTATTTGTGAAATTTGCTAAAAACACAAAAAAAGTATATAGCAAAAACAAAAATTACCGGCTGCACTAAGCCCGAACTTGATTAGAGGAAAACTGGAATATACAAACTGTTGCACATGTTTATAGCTGTCATTATTCACAGTTTCAGCTATGAGAAAAATTTACTGCAGTTTCCATGGCTTGTCAAGTCAGGGGTCATGACTGTGGTGCCACTGTGAAGAGCAATCAGAGGTGAAGATGTGAAGCAGAGGTAGACTGACAGGTGCTTCACATAAGGTTTTATCTTTGTTCCTCCCTTGTTTTCTGATAGCCGAGCTTGTAGTTTTTTCTTTTTTTCATTCTTTTCGGTTGGTGTTGAATGGATTCTATGAGAGGATTGGGGGCGTGGACTTCTTTTCCCTCATCATACCCGAAGATTTCTTGAATGAGCTGCTCCCTGAAAGCCAGCTGATAAAATTTGGCATTTTAGGCAAGCTCTAAAACATCAGGATTGAATAATTAAGTTTTATCGATGTGGTTCAAAAGCTAGGACACTTTTCAAGTATTGCCAATAGAAGCTGCCGCCACTGAATCATCCGGGTCCGTTACGTGCAAAAAAAAAAAAGCGAAAAACCAATTTTGAGAAATTATTTTTTATGGCAGAGGGCCAGAATAGATCATTCTGGTATTTCAGTAGAGATACAGTCGTGGCAGGCCAACAATTCCAATGTATATGATGATTCCAATGAACATCAGAATCTCCAACAGATTCACGGCTTCCCATGAGCCGTCACGCCGAATTTGCTGAAAATCTTCATTCATGCATACTTATTAGTGTTTCCGCACACGATCTTCATCATTTCCGCCGTGAAAAGGATCAAAAAAAAGTCGAGAAGTCGAGCGAATCTCCGAGCGCCGCTCCGCAGCGATGTGCCGATATGGACACCTAGCTGTCGTCTTGATTGAAAAACGCGACGCGACCTTGAGCATTTGGCAAACTGTCTTCGCCATACGTTGTCAAGACCCTGAAGCACAAAAATAAACCACTGTCATCAATTACAAACCGTATGCACCGCAGAAAACACACAGCGAACGAAAACAGAGCTTACATGCAAGTACGCGCTGACGTTCCAGGCTCCCGAGGCGAAGTCTCGCTGCCGAAACCGAAATCCAACGTTTGTACATTGTTGCCCGACTAATAACCGCTGCTTTCGTCGCAAAAAACGAAACCGAAACCGGCCGACGTGCTCGGTGTCAGCTTTCGCTTCCGAGGAGCGCTCGGCGACGCGGACGCCATTTTCTCCGGCTGACGGTGCTGCGGGCGTTCAAAGTTTTATTTTTCACGGCGCCCCCTCATGTCAAAACACTGAAACCAAGGCTGCAATCGAAAGAGCAGTTGTTGAGCTCGCTAACTAGATGGCGGAGCACGTCCACAAGGCTCCAAAATTAGCTTTTTTGCGCGGGCGATTTGAATCGATCATATGCGAACGATCGCCTATGGCACGGTAGCGAAAGAGTTTAACGTCCCAAACTAAGGCTATGAGAGACGCCGTAGTGGAGGGCTCCGTAAATTTCGACCACCTGGCGTTCTTTAATGTGCACTGACATCGCACAGTACACGGGCCTCGAATTTCTCCTCCAAAGGAATTCAACCGCCGCGGCCGGGATCGAACCCGCGTTTTTCGGGCCAGCAGCCGAGCACCATAGCCACTGAGCCACAGCTGCGGCTTGGCCCAAATAAAAACTAAAGGGCGTACCAAATTTTCTCTTGCTTGCAGTTCCGCCACTAAGCTGCCCACCTTGGTGGCGCTTCATCGGCTTCCAAGCACAACTGTCCCCGAAAGTAAAAGGCTTTTTCCTAAAACGGTATTTATTAGGCTCGCAATCACGCGCATTTATTAGACAATGTCACAACTGCGGAAATACTGCCTTGCTGATTACGCCAGTCTCTACTTGTTACACATGCGGCCGAAAACTCCGATACCGGAAACATTTCATGGGCTCTATAATAGGGAACTTTTCTGAAAACAAAGTAGTCTCCTGACGGACCCGACGCGGTGGCTCAGTGGTAAGGCGCTTGTCTACCGAACCGGAGTACCCGGGTTCGAACCCGACAGCGGCGGCCGCGTTTCGATGGAGGCGAAACGCAAGAGGCGCCCGTGTTGTGTGCGATGTCAGGGCACGTTAAAGATCCCCAGGTGGTCGAAATTATTCCGGAGACCTCCACTACAGCACCTCTTTCTCTCTTCCGTCTTTCACTCCTACTTTCCTCCCTTCCCTTACGGCGTGGATCAGGTGTCCGCCGATATATGTGAGACAGATACTGCTCCATTTCCTTTCCTCAAAAACCAATTTACCAATCTCCTGACGGGATTTTAAGGCGAAAGCCTTTAATGGGTCATGCTCGCGGTGTCCGTCCATGCTCGCAGTGTCCGTCCGTGCGCTGGAATCGTGCCAACTGTGGCCTCTCCTCTGCACAGCAGGGAGCTTATGTTTTTTTCAGCCAGCGTCCGCTTCGGCGGTCGTGGTTGTTGCGACGCGCGTCTTTTCTATCTTTTTCTCTTTCCTCTTATCTTTCAACACACTTCTATCTGCACGTGGAAGCGGTGGTGGCTCGGCTTGAGCCAGTCGGCAGGCCCGTGCACTTCCCTTTTCATCGTTATCGCAGTCGCAACAACAACAACAGCGGCGCAACCACCTCCGTAATTTTCTTTCCTAAAATTCATTTACTTCATTACGGCCTCCCTTTCTGTTTCTTCTTTCACCCCCACTTCCTTCCTTCCTTCCTTCCTTCCTTCCTTCCTTCCTTCCTTCCTTCCTTCCTTCCTTCCTTCCTTCCTTCCTTCCTTCCTTCCTTCCTTCCTTCCTTCCTTCCTTCCTTCCTTCCTTCCTTCCTTCCTTCCTTCCTTCCTTCCTTCCTTCCTTCCTTCCTTCCTTCCTTCCTTCCTTCCTTCCTTCCTTCCTTCCTTCCTTCCTTCCTTCCTTCCTTCCTTCCTTCCTTCCTTCCTTCCTTCCTTCCTTCCTCTACAAACAGATTACGGGTGTCCACCAAGATATCTGAGATGGTTATTGCGCGAATTTCCTTTCCTCAAATACAATTTTCATTTTCTTCACTACGGCCACTCTTTGTCTTTCTTCTTTCACTCCACCTTTCTCCCTTCCTGTACGAAGCGGTTCGGGTGTCCACCGCGACGGTTGCTAAATAACGGCTCATACGGCCGCATCAATAACACAACAGCGCGATTCAGGCGTCCACTAACCCGGGGAGCCAGTTTGGGCACTTCCTTTCCTTAAAATGATCGGAGTGTAAGACTTCAACGCCAACGCCAATGAACACAATGAACGCCGAACAGGCAACGGCGACGCCGACGCCGCGAAACGGGGTTGAAAGAGCTGCGCTCTAAAACACTACAATAAAAAAGCGACCGCAGTCGCCAAAGACAGTAAAAAAGATGCCCGGGCTTAGCTTGGTTAAGCCAAGAATGCGTAGCATATTGCGCGGTCTTTTTGCGCGAGGTATTGCTTGGCGGCACTCGATTTTCTCAGCAGCTTTTCCTCCGTGACGTGGATGGATGGATGGATGAATGGATAGGAGCGCCCCCTTTGAAACGGGGTACTGGCATTTGCCACCATGCTCAGCTTTTCTTTCTTTATTATTTTTTTAAACTGTGTTGGCAATTCTCATTAAGAATCGCCATCATCTTTACCTACAGTTTCCTACAATTCTAACCTTATGCCACATCTCTGCTTTTCAGCCACCAATCCCCCAATCGCTTTTTGCTAACTTCCACTGCAGATTTGTTTACATGGTCATTGTTATCTTTAAACCCTAGGGCCTCAGGAAGAGTGACTGCGCCTGCATCGACATCCGGATGGATACCATCACATTTGATTATGAGGTGTTCAATTGTTTCCACAGGTCTACCACATACGGCACATGAGTCATTTTCTTCGTTAAATTTCTTTTTGTAGCTGCGCGTTCTAAGACACCCTGACCTAGCTTCAAAAAGCAGGGCACTGCCTCTTGAGTTATCATAGAAAAATTCTTTCCTGATCTGCCTTTTCCAGTATCGATATAGTTCTACACTATGTTTCTTTTCCATTGAATTCATCCAATTTTTAACTTCTGCGTTTTTAACCTGTCGTTTAATGCTCTTTCTTTCTCCGTCCTCATGACCTGCATACTTACTGGTTAGTTTTCTAGTTCTTTTCCGCCACTGTGAGTCAACGCTCTTTCTGTATAAATATTTAAATACCTTAGCTGCCCACCTGTTATCGTCCAATTTCCTCAGGCGTTCTTCATATAGTATTTTACTCTTAGCTTCCCGTGCTTCGAACGATGCCCAGCCCATATCCCCTTGTACTGCCTCGTTTGTGGTTTTGCCGTGGGCACCTAGTGCTAATCTTCCAACAGCTCTCTGATTTACGTCTAATCTCGACTGAACTTCTGCCCTTAAGCACAGAACCGCATTGCCGAAAGTAAGTCCCGGCACCATTATTCCTTTCCAAATACCTCTTAGTACTTCATATTTGTTGTACCCCCATAATGCCCTATGTTTCATTATCCCGGCGTCTCTCCGTCCTTTTGCCCTAAGAGCCTGTTCGTGCTTTTCCGTGTATATCTGCCCTTCGTTTAGCCATATGCACAGGTATTTGTATTCGGCCACTTTGGGCATTTCGTAGCCTTGTATTGTAAGCACCTGGTCAGTTGTAGCGTTAAAAAAATGGCTGAGGCTTAACTTGGTCAAGCCTGGAGAATGCGAAGCATCATCGTGTAGCGTAGTTTGGAGGCGCACAACCACAGCGACGGCGCGAGGTGGGCCCCCGTTTCTCCACTGTCGTGACGTCATCGTGTCACGTGGTGTGACGTCATGTATCACGTGATTTGGAGGCGCACAACCACAGCGACGGCGCGAGGTGGGCCCCCGTTTCCCCACTGTCGTGACGTCATCGTGTCACGTGGTGTGACGTCATGTATCACGTGATTTGGAGGCGCACAACCACAGCGACGGCGCGAGGTGGGTCCCCGTTTCTCTACTGTCGTGACGTCATCGTGTCACGTGGTGTGACGTCATGTATCACGTGATTTGGAGGCGCATAACCACGGTGAAGTGGTAGCTAAAGTAGTATGCTTCGCATAAAATCATCAGACCTGATTTAATTGCGCTAAAACTTAATCCTAGAGCGTCTCCTTCGTGTCCACAGCAATTAACCAGTTTGTAAATCTTCCTGGCTATCTGCTAACAGTACGAAAAATTCAGGGGCACTTTGACTGTCTATAGTGGGTAGAGGCGGAAGCGTTTTTCGCACCACCTTCTCTGTTTCTGTGGCACTGGTGGCGTCACATATATTTGAGTACTAATTACTAAGTGATGACAAATCACTAATTAATGGTTAATTACTGATTAATGCTTGAATACTAATTACCTGCTAATTAATTGTGCTTAAGCTTCGCCTTTAGGAGTGGAACGCGACAGCGCGTTGTAGCGCTGCCAGGGAGTCCACGGAACGCCACCACCCGTTCGGCGCGATGCCTTGCCCTTTGAACGCAACGCTTTTTGAGGAAAGGAAATGGCGCAGTAATTCTCTGTCATCTCGGTGGACACCTGAACAGCACCGTAGAGGAAGGGAGGAAGTGGGAGTGAAAGAAGATAGATAAAGAGGAGCCGTAATGAAGAAAATGAAAATTGTATTCGAGGAAAGGAAATTACGCAGTAACTGTCTCACAAAATTCAGGGGGGGGCACTTTTTTGACCTAAAGTGTGGTCACTGACGTGTGATTAAGATGTTAAGCTTCGCCCCTAAGAGTGGAACGCGACAGCGTCTTGCAACGCTGCCAGGGAGTCCACAGAACGCCATCGCCCATTCGGTTCTACGCCTCGCTCGTCGGTAAATTGGTTTTTGAGGAAAGGAAATGTATCTGTCTCTCATTTGTCGGTGGACACCTAGACCTCGCCGGAAGGGAATGGAGGAGGATGAGAGTGAGTGAAGACACCGTATTCACTGGACGCGCCTTTGTTCATTCCAAACCGTCGAGCTGGCATGGCGGAGTGGATAGCATGCTCGTCTCTCACGCCGAAGACCGGGGTTCGATTCCCGAGCTGGACCAATTTCTTAATCGGTTTTATTTATTTATATGGCCTGACTAGTAATGCTAATTAGGCTAATTGGGTAATTAAGCAATTAACTAAGCTCAGTCCCACTTACTTGGAGCATCACTATAGGATCCCTTCAATTGGTTGCATGGCTACTAGCCAAAGTACAATTAGCCCCGTTTGAAATTCGCGCACTGTGACGTCACGACCTTTTCCACCAATTGAAAAGCGTGACATTTTCTGTCGACAACTGCTGCTTACAACGATGAGACATTAAAGGCTTCCGCCTTAATATCGTCCGCATACATTAAACCCGGGAGTCGCTGCTCAACTACATTTCCGCCTAATCTGTACGACACGCGCCGGCGCAGCGCCCCTAGCGGGAGGAGCGGGAGTCAGGTGGTGGCTGCGGCAGTTGGGGCCCAGCTTTTCGTCCGTGACGTCACGCGCCGGCGCAGCACCCCTAGCGGGAGGAGCGGGAGTCAGGTGGTGGCTGCGGCCGCGCGCGACCGCGCGAGTTGGGGCCCAGCTTTTCCTCCGGCTGTCGTGACGTCACGTCACGTGGTTTGGTGCCTTCCCGGCCGCGACCAAGGGCTGAACTGAGTGATTGCAATGTCCTACGCATAAATATTCAGAGGGGCACTTTGTTGACCTATAGTGCGGTGAAGCGAAAGCCTTAAGCGCGGTGTTGCTGCTTGTGTCACTGATGCGTTGTTAAGATGTTAGGCTTCGCCTCTAAGAGTGAAATGTGACAGCGTCTTGAAACGCTGCCAGGGAGTCCATAGAACGCATTCTACGCCTTGCTCGTCGGTAAACTGGTTTTTGAGGAAAGGAAATGTATCTGTCTCGCATATCTGGATGGACACCTAAACCTCGCCGTAACGAGAAGGGAGGAAGATGGGAGTGAACGAAGACATCGTATTCACTAGACGCGCCTTTGTTCATTACAAATAATGTAGACAAAAAAAAGAGCTGGCATAGCGGAGTGGTTAGCATGCTCGTCTCGCACTCCGGAGACCGGGGTTCGATTCCCGAACTCGACCAATTTCCTACTCGGTTTTATTTATTTATCTGGCCTGACTAGAAGGGTTAATAAGGCTAATCGGGTAATTAAGCAATTAACTGAACTCAGTCCCACTTACTAGAAGCATCACTATACGATCCCTTAATTGGTTGCATGGTTACTAGCCAAAGTACAATTGGCCCCGTTTGAAATTCGCGCACTCTGACGTCACGACCGTTTCGACCAATTGAAAAGCGTCACATTTCTGTCGACAACTCCTGCTTGTCGCTGCTGGTTAAGCCTGCTGGTTAAGCCTGGTTGGTTGCGAAAGCAGTGGGAAGAGCGCGGCCGCCGTTACCCGACGAGCCGAGTTGGTAGCCCGTCTCTCGCTCCTGGTATGACGTCACGCCAAACGTCACTAGCGCCTCTAGCGACATCTTAGGTGTTAACTCACAAGGGGTAGACTACATGCCCACCGTACCGGCTACATATTGATAGCGGTCTCGTTTTCCCAGTTGAGAGCGCTCATGGCCATGTCTTTTTTTTTATATTGCATTCATGATAAGAAAATGTTGTAGCTGTGATCCAGTATTCCATTGCTGGTCCTCAGTGTGGTTTATGGTTTGGTTTATGGTGCTTTAACGTCCCAAAGCGAATCAGGCTATGGGGGACGCCGTAGTGAAAGGCTCCGAAAATTTCGACCACCTGAAGTTCTTTAACGTGCACTGACATCGCACAGCACACGGGCCTCTAGAATTTCGCCTTCATTGAAATTCGACCCCCTCGGCCGGGATCGAACCCGCGTCTTTCGGGTCAGCAGCCGAGCACCATAACCACTGAGCCGCCGCGGCGGCTGGTCCTCAAGGCGGGTGATACACCTTGCGCAACACTTTCTTCAACAAATAACATAGCGTAAAAATGTCTTCGAAATTGCGACCGGAAATCTAAAACATTGCCTATTTCAGGCCAAAATAATGAGAACGAATCTCACCACTGCGTAGAGAGAGGGCAGGAAGATGGGATTCTATAGACAACACAAAACAAAGGGAACAAGGTTTGAGCGGGAGCCTCAGTCCGCTAGCCAACCTTTCGAAAAGAGGAGGGGTGTTTGTTGGGGCTAAGTGCTCATCATCGGCAGCGGTTAAAAGGCCTTCGCACTGAGGAAGAAGCACTGCTAGCGAGGTAGGGTGTGTAGCGGGTAGTGCGGTAGGGCGGTGGGTAGGGCTGCGACAGGTTAAGTGTTAAAGAAGTCGAGTTGGCGCGAAAAAACTGCGGTAAACAAATAGAGCACCATTGCAGAGCCAAACACGGGGAAGTAAAGTAAGAAGCTGGAGTGAGAGCTCATGAAAAGTAAAGGTGAAGTAGCGGCAGAGAAAAGCATGTTTAGCGTCAGGGAAAGCCAGAAGAAAGAAAAAACAATAAGACTTCGGTTTTAACTTCGGTTTCGGTTCGAAGCTCACGTTATGACGGCCTGTAAGAGCGTAATTAGGCTTACAGTATGCTTAAATAATAATAAAAATAATAAATGTGAAAGTGGCGTGTTCTGGATCTATTGCGCACAGATGTAAGTTGATGAAGGCGACGGCATCCTGAGCAAGGTGCGATATACTGGCAATTAAACACGCGGGATGTTCGGCTGCGGTGATGACGTAGTGGTCTAATGCAGTGACCAGAGAAGCTGATCTCTTCACTCCGCCGCGTATTCGAAACCATCTCGTAGCCATCGAGTGTTTCCCCATAAAGTGCTTTGCGTAGTTGTGCATAAAGCCCACATCCAGGTGCGCAGGTTAGCACCTGTACACCGTGGAAAGTGGGCCACCTGCTAGAGGCGATGGACAAAAATCGGTGAAATCTGAAATGGGGGGTTTTGGTGCTAGCTCACTGAAAAGTGAAAAAAAAAGGGGCAAGGGTGTACTGGAGCCAAGTGCGGCTGAAATATGATAGCAGGTGGTGCAGAGCAGAACTGTAAATATATATAAATAAAAAGAAAATGAAATAAAAAAAAACAGGAAACAAACAAAAAAAAACGAAAGAAACGCTCAAGAGGGGATGCGAAGTACTAGGGATGTAGCGAAAGTTTTTTTTTATTTCTTGCGGTGTTATATCTGCTGTGACCAGGTGACCAAGCTCGCTGATTGTTCTCTCTGGAGGAGCATTGTAACATATAATATCAGACGGCGCGCAGTTAAAGCTCGCCTTTATGTCGAAAATGAAGTCGCAGGCTGTGCTTCTGCCATCCATAATAGCACAGAACGAGCTGAATTGCATACGCTTGCGCAAGCAGTATCTGCGCATTTCTTATAAGTGCACCAAAGAACAATAGAAAAAAAAAATCAGCGCGTAATTACATTGGATTTTCCGTACTGTAGCAGTCCGAGACCAAAAACGCATACTCTGTCTCTCGCACAAATGCTGTCTGAGAAATCTGCGCACGCGCGTGAACGGGGTTCATAAAAAAGCCTCTCAAAACGATATGCAAACCGTCTGTTGTCGAGGCGACCTTTACTCAGCTTTCAAAACGAAGAGCGGCTCGGACATTGCTCGGGTAACAGGGATGGGCGCGTCCGTAGGTGTGCAACGAAAGGGGAGACAGGATGCAGCTCGCAGGTTCTTTGCAGTGTTCGTACACGTTCGCCGTTAGCGTCGGCAGCGGCTTTTATTTAACCATCACACTATTAGCATCCTGCATTGTCACTAGGCTATCCTTGAAAAACATCACGTGCTCCAGTCTAAAGCGTTACAAAACATCTTTGGTGAAGCGCTGTCTGCGACGGGCTTCGAGAGAGCGTCTACACGTAATGAGCGATGAACACCTCTCAATGAACAGCATTCCAAGATCCGGACAGGCGATAACACAAAGATTGAAAAGGCAAACGTAATCCACGTCAGAATGCCAGTGTGGCTTTCCGGGAACGCCAAGTAAATCGAGCTCATGCGCCGCTAAAGCATAGTGCCATTTCGGCCGTCATTCGCTAGCTAAGCAGTTTTTCTTGCCGAGCATCTATCGACCTTGCAGCACGAAAAAGCCAGCACACAGCTCGCGAGGAGCGGCTTACCATCCCGGGTTCCTCCCCGAATGCCTTTTCCGCGTGTTAGGAACAACAGAGCGGCACAGACATAAGCGGTATCATTAGTAGAGAGCCCGATGGTTTCTGCAGCTTATAACGCGACTTACAAACCAGGATAGGAAGCTGCTCGCTACGCAAATAATCTGTTAGACGCACACAGCTCTGCTTAAAATGCTTTAAGAGACAAAATTAATAAAACAACAACGTGTAGACTTACCATGAGCGGAAGATTAAGTTGGATTTCGTTGGGAACGTAATCGACGAGAAAGAAAACACGGCGGTGACACTCACACATCCGCGCACACAGTTGCTAGCAGCCCGAGTGATTTTCCGCTGTATCAGCGTAAAACGTGAAACAAAACCCCGTTTTACGGGCGCATTTCTACCATTCGCGTGCTAGCGATGCGTAGCTTGTTTTGGTATCCAAGACCACTGTGGGCATTTTGTTTATAAGCTTAAATTCTCCACTCACGCTTTAAGGACCCTATTGTTTCCGCGAAAAAAAACCGAAGCCTTACTGCTTTGTCGATAGCGCCGCGTTTCCCACCGACTTGTACGTGGCATACTTGCCAAATAAAAATTAAAAAATTGCATAGCACAAAGCATTTTTTAGCCTTTCTGCTTAGAAAACTGTTATGGACGACATGAGCGTGTCATCAGCTCCCGAAGCAGCACATATATGGAGAGGAATGAAAAAATACTTTTGTGACTGTTGCGTCAAAGCACTTTTAGAAGTGAATGCAAGCGGCAAAGGTATAGGCTAAAGAGTAGACGTTAATTGGGCCCACGACAATGGTTGCTTGGCCGCCGCGGTGGCTCAGTGGTTATGGCGCTACTGACCGGGAAGACGCAGGTACGATTCCTGACGCGGCGGTCGAATTTCGATATAGGCGAAATTCTAGAGGCCCGTGTACTGTGCGATGTCAGTGCACGTTAAAGAGCCCCAGGTGGTCGAAATTTCCGGAGCCCTCCACTACGGCGTCCCTCCTAGCCTGAGTAGCTTTGGGACGTTAAACCCCATACGCCTAAGCCAATGGTTGCTTGGTTGGTTTATGGGTTTAACGTCCCAAAGTGATCAGGGTATAAGGGACGCCGTAATGAAGGGCTCCGGAAATTCTCTTTGAGACAATTCTAAAGGTGTGTTCAAGAGGTGGGCACACCCTTGAATTCTCAGACAGTCTTTCCGCGTTGGCTTCAGGAAGTTTCAAGGAGAAATGTGGAATCGCTAATGAAATGTTTATGAGTTAAGTGCGTTGGGCAGTAACATCGAAAAATGGAATGAAATTGCCTCGGGTGATTCCTTTCAGCGAGAACGTATTCAGTTCATTAACACAGTTTGTGGATATCGTTACTTCAGGAATGGCTGCTTTTCCTCGCTTTACCTATCAGCACTAAACATTATTTATTTGTCTGTACAATATACGTCATGGTACAACGAAAGGAACCATTCAAGGCTTCTTTAAAATAAGGTACTGGAGGGCGTTAAATTGCCCTCAGCCAATCTTTTTTTTAATACCCGAAAAGCGAAGGTGGAGGACACTAGCCAATGCAAAGAGAGCCTCTTCGGGGTACACCGCCACGTCCACGTACGTTACGTGCGGGTTGCCCCTTGAATTATCGCCGCTCTTGGTCAACGCAAGCCTTGCGCCGACCTTCGCGGAGTTCGTTGTTCATGTGGTTCGGGATGGGGCTTGCCTTGATTCCGTTGCTGACCTCGGTTCGAAGCGAACGTTGCCCATAGAGAGCGCGGAGCGGCGTTACCATTTCAGTCCGATCTATGATTGCTCTGCCCGCTGCTGTGTTCTGCAGTCTGGCCTTTTGCGAAGCTAGAACCGCGTCCGACAGCTCGGCGAAGGTGTTGTAGATTCCGAGAGCCGTTAACTTCTCTATCGGCGTGATGACGGCGAGTCCCAGCGATGTTTTGTATGCGTCTCTGATTGATGATGGGTTCGACTAGCTCTTGGTCTCGTGCGTCAGCGAGTGGTGGCGGCATGCCGTACGTCACTGCTAATCACCAGGGTCAGCATTTGCTGACACACTGCCTAGAGTTCGAACAAGCGAGTTACGACTACCGTGTGAAGCAGTGCAATCTTTTACGCTCAATACGGCATGCGTTGTGCGCTTTTAAAAAGACTGAGCCAATAAGCTGGTTTTACGAGATTTACAAAACATCTTTGTGTGGCCGGCCTAGGTTTTATTTATTTTATTACATATCGCCTTCATTTACCGGAAATAAGAATAGGTAAGTGTGACAAACAGATAAACTGCATCTCACAATGGTGTTGACAAACAAATTTTAGAACACTGACTGGTGTTGAAACATTATTTAGCTACTGGTGCCTGTGCAGCCATATTTGCTCAGTTCCAGATATAGTGAAATAAAAGTATACGAAAGCCGTCCGCACGGGATAAGCGACAAAATAAAGCTAGAATCTTGCTTCTTTTGCAAGTAATTTTTTTCAGTTCCAGCACCATCAGTATATCCACGCCCCGTGCGGCCAATCCACCTTTTTTAGAAAACAAAGTGTACTTCAGAGCGAAGCACTCGATTCGAACTTTGTTGCCGTGAAATTAGACATGCAAATTAACCTTCAGAAGCGCATCGTCCTACAAGACGTCCCCAATGAGAATGCCTTAGTACGGGCATTGCTTGCAGATGTATGGTCAGTTGGGCAGTGTGATGCAAAACATCGACGATGATGCGCACTTCACATCCGTGCGAATGATGAAAACAAAAGTTGAGTTGTTGGACCATTTAATTATCGCTGCTCGATCGTTGTAAGTAAGACGATCGCTCAGTGCTGCAGCTGTGTAGGGTGGACAAGCTGATTGGCAGGTCGGTGGAGAGGGTGGGCGCCAGTGAGACCGTACCGTCAGAGCCGCCGCTACGGCTGGGTTCCACAGACACGGCCGCCTTTTCTCCGAAGGCCGAGTCAGGAGTCTGCTCAGCGCCGCGCCACCGGGGCCATGCTTCCTGAGTAGGGCGTGCTCTGTCACTGTGACCCACTGGCGACATTCCGCAGTTAGCACGCCTTCTGAACTTCGGCTCACAGCTGCTGTGAGGGCTGGTCAACGCCACTGAGTGGACGTACGACCCAGATGTCCACGGGGTGTCGCACTGCGCTGCACTTGAAGCCGTGCTGTCAGTCGTAGCTGCGCGAAGCTGCCACCAGCTAGAGAAGTCTCCGCTCGCTGGACTGCGGCTGCGGCTTTCCATGAGCGTCCAGGGCGGCCTCGGCCTCTTCAACTGCTTCGACCCCACTCGAGCGTGGTGGAAAACGAACGCTTCGCACGTCCTGGCTCTGCGGTCGGGGCCCTTCCAAATGACACGCTCGGATGGCCACGTTGGCTGGCTGCAAGTAATCACAGGTCTCATGGCCTCGTTGGAGTATTCGTCACCAAAGAACTTCATGCAGGACTCGGTGGACCATCCGAAGGTGCTCAGCGATTCGTCGGTGGGAGCACAGAAGTGCACATTCGGATATCCCGGGCAGCCGCATGGAGAATCTTCTGTGCGCTCCTCAGGAACAGCCGCCAATGTCCTTCCCATGTCGGACGCTGCGCGCCGCGTTCGCTTGAGAGGTGCGACTTCGAGTTTCTCAGACGTAAACTTTTTAGGAGCTGAAGCTCGAAGCTCGCTTGCGGTGAAGTTGGCAGAGCTGGGCGTCATTCTAAAAGATGGCGCAGCATTATCTGGCTCCTCAGTATTCGTTTCCGCATCCGTTTCGTGAAGACTGGGCATTCCCTTCTGCCAGAAGCCCTGTCGGTTTCTGTAAGTGAACGCGCCAGGAGTCGATGATCCAGAAAGGGAATTAAGATTACTGCGCCTATTCGCGCGGCGAGACGGCATAAGCGTGCTGGTTGACAGAGTCGATACCCTTGTTCTTTTCGTGGGGACAGGGTGTCCGCTCTCCTGCGCTGATGTAGGCGGTGAGTAAGCTGATGGCACAGTCTGTTCACTTGCGAGTTCAAATGACCTTCGTGATGCAAGCCAGCTGCCGACGACGGGAGGTTGGGCAAAACAGGAGCTACTTATTTGCCTCCTCGTGCCCCTGTGCTTGGGAAAGAACATTAACGATTTTGCCATCTCCTCTTCTTGGGTCATTGAGCAAGAAGTGTTCGAATGGGCCAGCGGCCACAGGCAGCGGCGTTTGCCAGCCCTTAGACCTAGTGTCGTATTCTCAGCGAAAGAGTGTTGGCGACTCCATGCGGAGTGAGATGAGATACCAACGTCGGAGTCGCTCTCAAGAGACAAATCTGCTGACTTGTCCAAACGAATGGCGTAGGCAGGGTGACTGACATTGCCCAAAAGAAACGACAGACCCTGAAGATCCCGGGCCTTGTCTTCAGATGTCTTGTAGAGCCTGCAGAAGTGTTAAAAGTTTATCCTTTACGCGCGAATAAATTTAGTTGGCAGCATGACGTTATCTGTCCGGTATTTTTCTGTATTCTACTCAATACTCATGCCATATTGTAATGCGCTGCTCACTGCTCCTTACACAGAGATGCTACCACTTTTTATTAGCTTCTTTTAATTTTTTGAATTTAAAAACTAGAAGTCACATTTATGCTGTAGATCTGATGCCTAGCCCTAGACAAGCGTTAATTTTATTATTTTGACCAAGTAACCATTAAAATTTTTTGTACGTCTGGAAGATACAAACTGAATTTAAAACTAGTTCAGCAGCTAAGGTAGCGCGAAAGTGGAGTGTTGGATTGGACTGGAGAAACTTTATTCATCTAAAATATCAATGGGGCGGGATGAATGGCCCCCTAACGGAGGGCGACCTTTCCCACCCAGTCCGCAAGCTTGGCTTGCGTGTTCTTGTCAGGCTCCCTCAGTAGCTTAAGCCAGGCCTCCCGGGAGGGTGTTAGCCTGTCTTCAGTCGGTTCACGCCATGTGAGCAGAAACACTTGCGAGAGCATTGCGTTCGATGGGATAATGTTTTGTTGGAACGGAGTGTTTGTCATAACGGAACGACCCGCACACAAATAAGGGGCATTAAATTATATCAAACTGCATGAGATTAGCGTTACTAATACCTGCCTTGTTTGCGTAGCTTTTGAGCAATGTTGAGCAAAGCTTATGAGCAGCGTTCAATGGCGTGAACCACAAGGTTAGAATTTAAAGTGACCAGCGGTTCTTATTACGAGGAGGCAGTTTTTGACACTTTTATTAGTGACTGATAAGGTAAAGAAATCGGCTGGGGAAGATGTACTCCAGAAGTACATTAGAACAGATAAACGAAACCTCGCGCTATGTATTATACCCCTGTCACACGGGCACTTTCGATCCTCATTGAGTCAATGCTCATCGAACTCAATGCAGATCGACGGTTGTCACACGGCCACTTTCAAGCGCAATCGAGCTCGATCCTGCTTGACTCGATGCCGGCCCCTCAAGAGTGCTTGAGGTTCCAAGCACAATCGAAAGCACTCTCGCTCTCACGAAGCTATAAAAATAAACACTAGTTAACAAAACAAAACTACAACTGTTGTTGTTGTAATTGATTAAAATGCAAGACAGAACATTTTCAGGCACTATGCCTGCTTATATGCAAACATATTTATATATAATCTCGGCACCACGCTCCAAGCTTCGCCGTCAGTGTAAACAACAAAGATGGCGTCCTCCTGCTCGTCGACGCGCACACGGTGGAGCGAGCGCGAGACAGCCGCTGTCATCGACTGCTGGCTAGACCGCCTAGATAATTTGCGGCACCAGAAGAGAAACGCCGTAGTCTATGCAGAAATCGCGGAGGCGTTGCGGACCCTCGGGTTCCATCGCACAACAGCAGAGGCACAGAGGTGCGTCGCACGTCTGGCTACGGATTTGGCTGCCGCTGCCCCCGACTGCACAGTGTTGCCGGACATCACCTTGTTATGGCTGTTGGAGAAACATTTGGCGCCACCTAACACACATGAGGGAAACTTCTCAAGGAGCATTGAAAATTCCCGTGTAGCACCGGATGTTTCGAGCGTGCTCGAAAATCTCGATGCAGATCGAGTTCAATGAGCATCGAAAGTGTCCGTGTGACAGGGGTATTATTGCATTTTAACTGCTCCGAGCTCTTTCCGGTGTCTTTGCGCAACTACAAACACCAACAAGCATTGTGCATTTCTCCAATTAAGCCGATAGATCTAAATTGAAACAGGAAAATGCTTGACAGTTTGCTTAATTTATTGAAGGTGCGTCTGTTTTGGATATACTTTATTTCGAACATCTACTTGTGTCACGTATTGTGTTTGGTTAGAGGTACAGAAAACACGTGAGTGTAATTTTGCAATGGGCAAGAAATTTTCAAACGTGGAATTACTCAAAACACATCACTGTGGGCAGTGTGCGGCTTACCTTCGATAGCTAAGTATTCCAAGGATGGCAAACCCCAGTATGAGCAAGACTGCCGGCAACATGGCCACGCTCAGGGGGTTAAAGGTTACAGCCTCTGCAGAAAAAAAGATCAAAGAAATTACTGTTGCGGACATTTTTCTTCAAGCACATTTAGAGGGCCTTTTTGAATTTCTACCCGACAGGGCACAAGTTTCTTGGTAGAACGTTGGTAAATGTTTCCTTCATTTTATACCGTACTTTATTGTACTTTGTAGCAAATAAGTGGCTAATTCTGTAAATACTTCGGTTGAGAAATAGTTATGAACAGAAAACTAATTCTTGCAAATTCGTAGCTTTGAAACGCGCATCTTCGACAAACAACTTCGAAAAAGTTGACAATAGTTGAGGAGCGTTTACACAGAGAGCACGTTAAAAGAGAACACTAGTTAGCATCAGAAAGTTCAGCGCCCTGTGTGTGTCCGCTGTCGTTCTCTATCCTGGTTCTCAAGCTCTGTTGGAAATGAACATACGCAAGCTTTTAAGCGCGCCCGTAGTTTCGAACGATTGAATCCCATAGGGACTATTTAGCCTTCTGGCGGTTGCTGCAGGCAGCTTGGAGACACTCATCTGTTACCGCAGATAACTGCCAGCGGCTACAAACAGCTACGCCAACTTTGCGACTGCGTGAAAATGAAGCAAGTCTGCAAGCAACCTTTCCTGCTTACGTATACCTGCAACAACTCGTATCGAGAGGCAGACTTAAAAAACTTGACCTCTAACACAGAAGGATGAATGCGTCCATCGGTGCAAAACTGAAATTACTTCTAGCAGCCGCATCCTACTTGGGATGCTGATGAACCTGCAAAGGAGCTAAAAAAAATGAGTTCCACTTAAAGAAGTCGAACAGTGCTCCGGGTACGGAATTCAACAGTTCACGTGGAATAATAGACAGTTTTAGCTGAGCGTTTTTACTGCCAGCGGGCGGAGCGGGGATGCATATACATCAGCGTAGAGGCGCACGAAAAAAGAGCGTCAGCCGGGCGTGCCCGTCTTGTCGAACGGAGTAGAGTCGCTTGCTCTGCTGCTCCACCTAGCGGTCACAACAATTCGAGTTAGAGGGAAAAGAATATCAATTAAGCCTGCTAATAATGCGCTGAAAGTTTTTAGTACACGTAGATTCTGTGTTTCTAGTCAATTATTTGGTAAGTGTTGCGTTTTAGGTGTACAAAAGAGGCTGCCATCTTGAATACGCCCGCGCGCTCTTACGCGCGCTCGCGCGCTCCCTATCGCTCCGCTGGAGACGGCTTCCCAGCGGGCGTAAGCTTCGCTCCGTAAAAACGCTGGCCGGCCCAGAGACGTGCGCATGCGCAGTGGCATCTGCGCTTATCCGCTCCGCTCCGCTGGCCGCAAAAACGCTCAGCTAAAACTGTCTAATATTTCAGTTCACTTTCGAAAGTTCTGTGCGAAATAGTTATCTATAAACGCTCATGTCTGGAATAGAGTTTCATTGAGGTAGTACAAACTTTTTCAGTGCATATAACTGCATCTCAGTACGAACAACACCACTCACCGGGAAGGCACTCCGACCTGTCGAAGCTGGCGCGGAATCGCGAGGGGCAGCTGCATGTGGAGCTCAGGCACAGCGCGCGCTTGTTACTGTGGCTGCACTGGGCGTGTCTCAGGCACGGCTCGTTCAGGCGTCGCGCTGCAGAGAGGGATAACTCGGGAATAACTGCGCAACGAACTGATTGAGGTAAGCATTCTTTTAACTTCATAAAGGGGAACGTAGCACGTGACACCCTTGTTTCGTACTCAAGTTTAGGCACTCATCATATTCCGCATTTCACCTTCGTATTCCAACACGGATTACCTGGGGCTTGTCTTCCATGCATGTGCTGCGATGCTTTGCTAGCACCGCACATGTTTTTTCCTATATGTATAACATACTCCACGTACGAAGGCCTCAGCAGGAAACGTCCTAGGAGGACCCAAACTGCACACAATCCCCAGAACCGCCAATTTGCTGTGCGAATTAGCTCTTCGCTACTTAGTGCAACGCAAGCGAGTGCTCTGAGGCTAACTCAAAGGATTTTGGTGAAAACTTGAACTTCCATGACCTTTGTTCTTTTGTAGATACGCACACTTCTACACGACGACTGTTAGGAGCCTTTGTAAAAATGGGCAGCGAGCTCGTCTAGTTTGCTTCAAGCTGGCTATAAGTTACCCCAGTTTAACGATAGCCGGGAACTTTGACGGCCAAGGATACAAGAACACAATACGCATGCTGAAGAAACGAAACAGGGATAGCACGGAAACAGACATCATCAAAAGGCCAAGGATAGCCCAGCCAAGAACCTCATATGTGATGGCTGCATAACGGCTTCGACTAAGCACGACAAAAAAAATGGCGTGAATGTATCGTAGCGGTTATATGAAAAGCGACTTACTGCAAAGTATTTCAGCTTTCATTTAATGAGCGGGAGAGAAACTTTTTCTAATAAGCAATATTTAACTGCAAGAAGCCCACTTCATTCGTTTCTAATTCCAGGTCTTTCAGGGAGGACCTTAGGTAACCTTAAAAAATAGGCTTTTTGGTGTAAAAACTTGGCTTTTGCGACATACTGTTACCATTGTTGTCGGACAGCGGAAAGCCGGTTAAATGTCTTAAGTACTAAGCTGGTTAACTAATTTCTGATAATTAACGTTTTAATTCTCGAAGCCAGGCCACTAACTGCAAGTAGAGATTTGTAGCCGGTCGTTAGTAGGAGCCATATCATTGTTTTATCTGGCTACATTGTGTCGAAATAAGAGCTGCGCTTTAGAAAAGTATGCAAGCGAAGCAACCTTTCCTGTGCATATAACTAGTTAAAAAAGCCAAATTTTGTCGAGCCACAGCGCCAAGGGTAATCGCGTTTTCTAAATTTTAAAACCTGACATGGCTATTACTAACGACCGGCTACAAATCTCTAATTGCACCTAAGCACCTAACTGTAATAGTTAGAAAGTTAATGAAAATTAGTTAAACAGCTTACTACTTGAAACCGTTTCTGGTGTCCGCCAACACTGGTAATGCTATGCTGAAATAAAGTCTTCCCTGAAACACCTGGTATATACAACCCATCCTTTATCCTCGGCTCATTCTTTCGACCTAAAACTGCATTAATGTTACAGCTACACAAAAACAGTTTCATGCTATGACAGGTGTGGTTGTATATGTTGAACTCAGACAATCTGTGCGTGCGCATAAAGGGACGCTATAGTACACAGCTCCAGATTAATTTCAACTGTCTGGGTCTCGAACAGACGTCATAAGACTTTGTCTTTGCTGATAAGTATCACAATAAGTGCAGTGGGAATATAGTGTTAACTGGCGGGTAAGGCCCGACTCATGTAGTGATCAAAAAATCAGCCGCATGAGATGATCACTGAATTCTTACTTTAGCGATTCTCAGCAAAGATGATTGTTCCATAGCAAACACGCCTTGTGCTGTGAAGGTAAGAGATATTCATTGCTGCAGTATGGTCGGAAGCTTGTGAGCAAAAGCAGTAAATTGAGCAGAATTTTTTGTAACTTTGCTAATATCTTGGACGACTGCTATGTACTGTCGCGTACTAATTATCAGGTAGTCAAGCTAACGCACGTGACACGCAGGTGAAGCCTTCAACGTCGGCGAGCAGAACGGGCGAGAGCTCCGAGCAGCCGCAGGTTCCGGTCGCAAGGCAGATCATGTCGCCCCCACAGTCGGTTCGTTGACGGCAAGGTGAACCCGGTCCCAGCGTGCTTGTTCCTGCGCCGATGAGGGATGTAGAACATGTTGCCAATGTGATAATCGCTCCCTAGGTGACTTTCCACCATGCGCACAGCCTAAAGGACGGGACAGACAGACAGATGAACAGACGGATGGACGGTGAAGGTGCCGCGTTAGAGCAGTTTCTATGCATAAAGCACACAATGTAGCGCATCATAAAAACGGTCCGCATCAAAGTTTGTTTGTTTAAGCTTGTTGAAGTTTGTTTTGGAGTTTACAGATCACGGGTAAAAAGAACTTCAACGGGGGTGGTGCAAAAGTACGTTAATTCCTAGCACATTTTAAAAAATTCGATACGTCACTGATCCCTCGTCAGAATCAGCCACATGTTGTTAATCTCAATACACCTCGTTTATTTTGATTCAAAATACTCTGTGTAAAAATAAAATAGACTCTAAAGCACATACAAATTTTGCTGGCTTCTGAAGTGACTTGTACATAGATGCGTTATCGTTGCTGTATGCCATAGCATGTGAATGTTGCAGTGTATTGCGCAATCTGGTTTGCTTGCTTTGAAACAGCGAAGAAAGCAATCCATGGAGTTTGCAACATATTCGATGATACTTTGCGCAATAACTAGCACTAATCTGGGAACGTATATAGAGCTGCCTTTGGCGCATATACAATCGAGGTTATTCACTCATAGAGGTCACGGTTTCCTTATGCTCAATTCTCGCCGAGTGCTGATTGGGCAAAAAAAAATAATAATGTGCTCTAGGTGTGCAGAACGGCTCTGCACAAGATGGATGGCGGTAGTTATATTAATATTCTTGCGTTACGTACTAGGCGCTGCGCTCTCATTACCTTTTGGACTCTGGGTATGCAGCTATCAGTAATCGGGCTTACTCATGAAATGTTTGATATGATGTTACGTTATTTTGTTATGAGATGGCATTAATTGTATCCGTTGGTAACCATTGTCGAAGTAAGTATTGCTGATACCATTTAATCACTACTGCAGAGAAAAGTACCCTATAGTTCCTTGATCGGAGAGCCGTAACAATTGAGCCTCGCAGCAACAGTGAAATGGGAAACAGACATGTTTCTAACCCACCGTTGGCGATGTGAAGCGGACCCGGCTGCTCCATGGACTCATCATCCTCTGTTGAGACAGCGTCTTCGAGGGTGGACGTGTGTTCTTCACGTTCCACATTGTGACTGCGCGAAAGTAAGTTGTTCGAGTTAGTAAGTTGTTCGAGTTACCTCAACCTTGGCATTTTTTCTTGCAAGAACAGGACCTAACCAGCCATGCCTTGTGCGAGTGGCAGCAATATAGGGCCTGTTAAGTGACAGTAGGCTATGTATATTGGAGCGCAATTAAGTATGCAATCAGTGATACTTACAAAGTCACGGAAAGTCCTAAAGCGACATTTTTGCTTTTCACTATTGAGTTACCATACAGATCCATGAAATAAAATGAGGGAATAATCAAATTTTCTCAGTAGCTAGACAACGTGTCCCGTCTCATGCACCACTTTAAGCTTAGACGTGCCCCGCCGCGGTGGCTCAGTGGTTACGGCGCTCGGCTGCTGAACCGAAAGGTGCGGATTCGATCCCGACCGCGGCGGCCGAATTTCGATGAAGGCGAAATTCTACAGGCCCGTGTACTGTGCGATGTCAGTGCACGTTAAAGAACCCCAGGTGGTCGAAATTTCCGGAGCTCTTCACTACGGCGTCCCTCATAGTCTCAGTTGCTTTGGGACGTTAAACCCCAATAAACCAATAAATCCAATCTTATACGTACTGATAAAAACTGAAAACAATCAACCATTCTTCCTGAAGCGGGAAGGGTGAACGGTGGGTTTTTACCTATAGACCCTTGTGCCCACCAAATTCCTGCATGAAAAATCCGTCAATCTGTCGCATAAATTACGCAGTGCCCTGAGCGCGTCAAAAAACTGCCTCTGTGAAAAGTTTGCTTGAAATATAAGCACGGGCGTTGCAATGCTAGAACGTAAAGCATACGTGATGACAAAGAGAACTGACATGAGGCGCGACTATGCGCGCCCTGCATGCTCTCTTCGCGTGTTCACATATGCATTTATGTCCTGGCTAATAGAGCACATCAGCTCTTCCTTCGAACGACATACGCACGGAACCGGGCTTCCCAAATTTTTGCTAAAATAATTGCCCCCAGTATTTATGACGTTAAACTATAATTGGCGTTGATAACTCGAAGCGAAATGTGCAAAAATCATCTAGTGCTTGATAACTCACAGCTGAGTTTGATACACTGATATGTTAAATGTTAGGCTGCACCTGTTAGGCCCAAACGCATTGTGTCGTAGGCTGCTTAATCAGAATGAGTCAATGAGTGTTACTCAGTCGCGTACATGACCGTTCTTATGCGATACCGCAGTCTCACCTTATGGTTTCCAGTTGCGGGAGGCACTGCACGGGCGGCCTGAACAGGACAGCGCCAATCGCTAGGATAGCCAGATAGCTTCGCATCGCTTCGCAAGGACAGCCTCAGCTCTTCTTTTCGTCGTTGTCAACTGGTTCTTTTCAGACCGTCCTTTTTCCTCTTCTTGCATGTCAGTCAGGAAACCGCACAGTGCGAGGAATTCAGCCATGGTAGTGCACAAATTTATCATTAAATGTAACGAGGAACAAAAATTTTCATTTCACACCTTGTTATTACTGTTACCGATGAAAATGACATAAAACTACCAGCGTTCGTTGAAAATACCTTGTAAAAGGCAAAATTAGCGGAGAAGTTACTTATAGTGACATTGAAAAAGAAGAAATCCAGGATAGGGAGTTCATTTTACCTGAGTAGTACATTGGTATGGTTAGAAACGATTGGTCAGAGGCCTCAAGTCAATCAGATTGTTTGGAGTCTTATATTTATTTCGCCATTTTTGAAAGATAGATGATCAGACTTTTGAGTCATGATTCCGTGTGGAAGTCGAGAGCGCGCGCTGTTTAGCTGCCCTATTTATTGCTCATGACGATTCCCAAAGAATCAATTCAAGCCAACAGCCGAAAGGTATGATGGCCAACACATTGGAAGCTTTGGCTTTGAAAATAAATAACCGGTTGCCAATACTCATACTTGAGCACTCAGCAGTAATGTTGCCTCCTGATGGCCGCTACGCTGAGGCGAGGCCAGCGCCACCATCGCCGCTGAATACCAAGCAAAACTGGGATCGGAGAGCAAAATTATGTATGTTTGAAGTTCAGAATGGCGCAAAAGACACACACACAGGAAAAATAGGGGATGACAGAAAGAGCGCCCCCCTATTTTCCTGTGTGTGTGTGTCTTTTGCGCCATTCTGAACTTCAATCATGAACCAACTAGCCCCAAAGCAAGTTCTTCTGCAACGCATTTTGTATGTATTTCTACTAGAAGACGTTGGCCCAGTGAGCAAAATTAAATAACGGTGCCGTGGAAATCCCGAGGCATGCGCAATTAAGGGATCCGGTTGGCAGATGCAAAAGCAGGAAATTGCAACGTTCGATTGCTGTGTATCGGCACTTCAACGACACGCTCTCAGCAAAGCCACACACAACTCTTATAACCTCGTATACTAACCGCAGGGAAGCAGAAGTTTTCTGAGTCCCGCCCACGAGGAGCGGTCCCACAGTCATCCTCGTTTTTAATCAAATAAAAATCTCAGGCGATCCTCGGTGGATCGTTTGAATGCGTTAGTATTTTCTGTTCGTGCTGATTCTGTTGTTGCAGATTAAAGTTTACATATATATTTGCTCACAAGTTCACGTATACATAGTCATGGCCATGACTATAGTCATGCCTTGTTGTCAGTTATAACTCATGACACAGTCATTAAGCAACACAGCATGACTCAACACTTTAATGCTTTTGCATTCTCACACATAAGCAGTATTAAGCGTCTCTGCCGAATTTTTGTTGTGTTTCCACTAGATAGTGTAACGACCGTGGTGCTTTGCAGCTAATAGAAAGTATGTAGGTGTAGAAAAAGCGTTTGCCATTGCAGCGGTCATGTCGAGCCGAAGGCACACGTCTCCATGCAGCTTTTTTCCGCGCCTTTCGCACGTCAGCATGATTGCGTGCAACCATCATTCGCGAGCCATGACCGGAGAAGGAATAGGTCTGCTTGCGCGGTAAAGCCTTTGCGCGGCTTCTTTCTATGCAGGCGTGCTGGCGCCGCGTCCGTGCACAATGATGCTGACACGCCAGCGTCCACGCAGGAGGCGGCCATATTCGTCTCCGCAACACCGGTGACGACGCTTGCTCGGTGGGCGCCCTCGGCTGACACGAGGAGATTTGGTTTATGGTTTGGTTTATGGGGTTTAACGTCCCAAAGCGACTAAGGCTATGAGAGACGCCGTAGTGGAGGGCTCCGGATATTTCGACCACCTGGGGTTCTTTAACGTGCACTGACATCGCACAGTACACGGGCCTCTAGAATTTCTCCTCCAAAGAAATTCTAGCCGCCGCGGCCGGGATCGAACCCGCGTCTTTTGGGTCAGCAGCCGAGCACCATAGCCACTGAGCCACCGCGGCGGCGGCTGGTACGAGGAGACAAGCGGGCAAGCGCGCAGTACCGTAAACTCGCCGGCCGCTTCTGCGTTTTGCGCATGCGCAATGGCGTGATCTCCAAGCCGCTCAGCTATGCTGGCCACAATAAACACGCTCAGGTAAAAATCTCTACTAAAGTTCAGTGTATCCGAAGTAGTATGCTCGTCAAGCGTCACGCTTGACGGCGGTGGCCATTTCCGCTTGTAGAAACCGTTCTAACGCTAGCGCATTGATAGAGGGTTTTTACCATCACCACCAAATATTGATGGGAGCAACGATATGGCTTGTAGGTTGGTCAGTTGCTTTCTTGGGAGGCTCCGAAGCACTCAGAAGGATCAAAGGTAACTGTAGACAGCTGTCGTCATCCATTGCTATATTTTTTTATTTATCTTCCTTGTGCGGAGCATATAGGGTAACTAAACGGCTCTGACTGCATTCGTACTTCGCTGAAGCCTTCAAAATATATTGCAAGTTACATTCGCGCCGATTATGAACACTATAAAAACACGCGTAGCATAATGACGTGCCCAACCTTGTGCGCAGTTTAAAACGTAACCAGGACGAGCCACAACACATTCCTGACATGTTAAAAACATTGACTTCAAAATATCGACTAGCTGTAGAATGAAATTCAAGACACACTTGCTGAGGTATCTGAGGTACTGCGTTAAATTTACTCTCTAGATGAAGCCAACCGTCAATGCGAAGCCTCTAGCAGGAAAGTTGATTTGACTTCGTACTTATTGTGGGTCAATATTTCACGGCTTAGCACTCCGCTATCACCTGCTAAAATACTCTAAAGTGACGCAAAAGATGTTGCAATGTGTTAAGTGGCTATATCGCAGGTCGAAATGGCGTTGTACCTGCCTAGGAGCACCTACGTACAGAGGCAGCGAATCACTATAAGGTTCTATGAAAATTGAAGAAATAAACTTCTAAAATTGGTTTAATCGCCAGCCCATTGCTACCAGTGTAGCGACCGTTTAATCGTCGGGGTGATCGAAACAAACATTCGATACAAATTTTCATTACGAGGAGAACGCGGAAACTTCGCAAATCTCCGATCTAGTAAAACTAAGTACCAGTAGGGATTCTCGGCTAGCTTCTGTATGCACACCAAGGAGTGTGTGGGAAGGCTTTCGAAATTTTGTGCTTCCCCAAGTTCAACAGGAAAAAAACTGTTCATATGCGTCTGGTGGTCACAACGATCTCAGAAAGCACGAAGCGATGCAGATGGGAAAGGTGGGAACCTATTTCATGAAGAACACTGTAGTGAGTCCAGACGAATACACAACTATGACTCCATTTGTCTGCATAGAACAAAGTAACAGCGTTGGATCTCATCACTAGTTGCGTTTTGTGCAGCGCTTAGCCGAGGGTCCGGTCGAGCAAAATATTCAAATGTCCCTAAATAACTAATGACAATGCATAGTCTTCTGAAACAAGACAAGGAAAGCATTATCGCTACTTAGAGCACATGACTAATTGATTTAAAACTGACAAAATAACGTGCGTACAGCGGGCACGTGTGATGACAAAGATATGCAGTGCAATCTGAAGTAGTGTGGTAGCGGTGCAATGGTTCAAGGGTCGAGTAGGTACAGCTCCTGGTGTTTCAGCTACATACATTTTCATGTCCAATGAGTGAGGAAGACTGTAGGCTGCCACAGTAAGTAAGCAAAGCTTAGAAGGAGCTGCCTTTCACGCGCCTCTCGGCACGCAACATGGCAGCAGCTAGCGCAGAATCCGGAGTGCGTGGTCCGCTGTGGAAGCGAAGCGGTGTGCTCAGCCGCGTATCACGGCAGTCAGCACCGCTAACGGTATCCTCGGGTGAATCTCCCAGAAAGCCGGGGTTGAAGTAACACGCATTGTTACTGCTGCCCGAGGAACCACTGGTCGGAGCCTCGTACTGTGCAGCGGACGTGGACAGTTGGGCTGTCAGAGACTCAACTGCAGTCGATTTGAAAGCATGAGGCAAGGGTAGTCGGCGCAAGTGCATCGCGACGCCGCTAGGGGGCCACCTGCTTGTTATCGACGGGGTCTTCCGGTCCTCTTTCGTCAAATCATCCTGTTTGCTGCTGATTATGGTTGCCTTTGTCGTATCACGGGATGCCCCGTCGCAGGCGGTGGACGTGTCTCGCAACCTGATCCTGCGACCGAGGCGTTTCCTCAGAAAGTTAGCAAGGAACCAGCTTTGCTTCCTGTGAGTTCGTGCCTTCGAGGCGACGCCTTGTTCGACGGTTTTCTCAGGACCATCCGCACAGAGCTCCGTGCGTATTTCAATGGGTGCTACTGGAGAGTGGTAGCCCATCGGGAAACCCACAACGCCCTTCGCGACAGTCATCGTCGGACTTCGATTCTCAGACATGGCGCGGCGGAGTCGGTTGATGGTGGGCCTCAGCAGAGTCTCTGATTTCCACTTCCCGGAAAACCTTTCGTTATGCTGGCCACTAGTTTCGTAGATATCTGCAGTCCGGTTCCTTTTGCACTCTGGAACACTAGGTCGCTTACTGCCAGTTTCTTGGTGAGCTGTGTCGCGCAGGTTGTTGACTCTGTTACCCGGGAAAAAAGTTGGAATGCTAACGTTGAAAGCAGAGCTTTTTGATGGAGTTGCAGCAGTGAAATTTGTTCGTTGATGTGTGCTCCGAAACGTAGGAGATGACTTCAGATCACTGAAAGCTTGTGCTCTGGACTTGAAAATATGTTTTAAATTTCCGGTTCCGCCTGCAGGAGGGCTGCGGTAGAGGGATCGGCCATCAGAAAGTGCAGGTTCGAACTCTTGCGAAACAAGCTCGAAAGGCGAGCAAGGAAACGGCGACTGTGTATAAATGGGGTCGAAAGTCGCACACTGCGATGAAAGATCTAATCGGGTTGAGGCGCCGACTCTACCAGAGTGAAAACTATTTCGTAAGGCAACTTTCTCCAGCTCAACTTGCCAGAACTGGGGAAGATAACACTCTTGTAGAGATTCGTGCTCTTCAGAGGAGCGCGAGTTGGGCCACAGCCTTGACATGCTAGGCCCTTTCATCCATTTGCGGATGCTGCTGAAGCAATGGGCGCTGTTCTTTGTTGTAGGTGAGCGGTCTTTCTGAAGTTCCGCCTTGTCATTGTTGGGAGTCTTTAGCCTGCAACCAAGAGAGAGTAAGTGAAGAACCGCTTGAGGCAAAATGCAAAATGCAATAGGAGTTATTTTATCCAGATTTAGGTACGCAAGGCGTGCTATCTGGCACCGGCTGTCGGTACAAAGGTCTTCGGTCGCTCTAAAATTCCGAGTTCTTTTGTACCCTCTCCCTAATAGTGTCGGGTGGGCACTAATTTCTTTAAGGGGTCCCAAACATGTGTCTTTTTCGGAAGAGAAAATGTAATCGGCTATTATGCTACCAGGGCCCTAGCAGTATGCCTGATTTGGTGTGACGTTCACCTCCTGAAAAGCACTCCCTTCTGCACTGGCGGACAAAAATAACACAACTGCGCACGGGCTTTAACAAAGCGCATGGTGGTACTGAAGCGAGGAATAGCCTAACAACTACAAAAATATAAGCGAATCCTTGAAAGCCGAGCCTCATTGCTTATCCTTGTTTTTTTTTTTGTTTTTTTACAGCGTCGCGGAGATAGCAAATAAGGGCTTCAGAAGCTTTCATCCATAAGTTTGTAAAATAACATAGAGACGCATTCATTCACAGCAATCAAATTACAGTACCAGCAGCGTATCCACGAAACCACAATAAAAATTGACACGCCAATTTTCTCCGTCCTTCATGCTGCGGCTCCAGACAAACACAATCGTTTTAAGCTGACCGCTCCTGATGTCAGGGCTTGTTGGCTCAAAAAATATAATGCATAGTTTTCATTATGCATGTTATGAGAAAGAAAAGCACCTCGCGGGTTACCTCAGGTGCAAAATGTTTGACAGTCTAACAAGAAAGGTTTTGCGTCGGCTTCTTTGTCTCGGCTATTAGACATCGCGTATAGCGAACACATTACGAGGGAACATAAGTTGCCCCTGAACCATCGAACGTATGCTGGAGAACCACTAGCTCACCTCTTGTAGCCGAAGATGCCGAGGATGACGAATGCCACTATGAGCAGTACTGCCGGGAACATGACCGCGCGCAGGGGCTGCCATGTCACGGAGTCTGTTGAGCCGAAAGGGGAGAAAACATTGAAACTATTCGGCAGTGGAGCTTAAAACTGCTCAAAAGTTTTAAAAAATTGCTTTAAGAAAAAAAAACTTAAAAGGCACAGTGCTCGCAATGCACGCAAATATTTCGAATCCTATATCTTAGGCAGTGGAAGTACGGCTCGGAACATGAATTAAGTACAAATAATGCTGAAATGTTCAATTCCCAAGCCCTAAATGCATTTTCTTCGCGCTATACAAGTCGAGGAAATGACAGAAAAGACAACTTAGCTATAGACAGTACTTTTCCGAAAGAATCGATCTTCAAGAGAAGCTAGATTATACGTTTTTTGTGCCAAATGGGCACTCCGAGCAAACATATATGCACTTTCGCGCTAGTAGCGCCCGCAAACAAATATTTTAAATGGGTTATAATTCCTCGTTCGAACTGTGCATAAAAACTCGCTCGCGTTTCAGAATTTCTCATTGCGTACCGCAAGCATCTTCAATTAATGACTTAGATATTCATGAAACATGCGGCACTAAACTTATAGGCCATGATGACAGACTTCAAAATGAGTTGCATTATTCACAGAGACAGCTGCAATAAGCATTCAGCTAGCAGCCTCGCACCAGTCGTGTCGTCTTTGTCCTCTCCGCTTACCGGGGAGGCATAGTGAGCTGTCCGCGGAGGCGTAGAAATGTGCTGGACAACGGCACACAAAGTCCAGGCATCGCGCGTGCTCATTGTCGTGGTTACACTCGCTGTCGCCCACGCACGGTTCCTTCAGGTGACGTGCTGCAACAGAAAACTATGCTGGGAATCATGGTCGGAGAAGATGGGTTTTTCACCCGAGCGATGTCTCAGATACCGTTACGCTGTGCTTCTGAATACGTCCTCGATGGTGTGATTTTAGACCACAACGGCTACACTTCGGTGAAGGCAAAAATTTGGGAAACACTTAAGCCTCGCCTCGGAGGGTATTATGCGATAGCGATAATAGGTCCCGGCAGTGGCTCCTTTTGCGCACTGTTTACATCTAACGTTTACATGTTGCATCTTTACTTGCTCTGAAATCAACCATGCTACCCTAACGGACCATAGGTTATGTTTTCTTTCGGAAAGATAAATACCATTATTACGCAGGCAAAAACATACTGAGTAAAAAAAAAAAAGATTTTGCCCGGGCTACGTTGCAAACAGAGGTTTGCCTAAAGTAAAACGAAATAATTGAGCGCACGATGCTATGGTAAGAATTGCACAAAAGCCCACGTACGCATGGCACAGGCGAAGATTTCTTGGCGGTGGACCAGCACAGGTGCATGCTCTGGGCATGAGCAGGTGTCCGAAGCCAGACAGACGAAGGTGGGTGCGCAGTCTGAGTCTTGGTGGCAGGTCGATCCAGGCCCAGACAGGACTGTCCCTGCGAAGACTTGTGCTCTCAAATGACGTAGTCATACCGCTGGACGCCGAGTGCCTGACACCGGAAAACGTTCGCATAAAGTTTACACTCGCGCTTCTCCGTGTGTGCAGCTGACACAGAGTCGATACCTTTACGGAAGATGGAGCCCAGGGTGATAAATTTCCGTCGTTAATTCTGCAGCTTATAAATGGACCATTAAGACGAGCATTGCTTGGAAATATTGAGCCAACTTTTAAGCTTTTCTCTACCCTTGCTAAAATCCTAACATTATAGTGCTACCGCAGGAAGAAACAAGAACAAAACAAATTATTAGTTAGACAATGTTATATTTTTTGTGTATGCGTTGATGGTCTTAGTGACCACCAAGCCAGCCTCTTTGTATTCTCGACGCATGAAGTACGTAGTGTTCGTATAGATTTGCTTCTTTTGACTTGAATAAAACGCGCTGCTCATCAGAAGATAGATTCGTTAAGAAACAACGGTAATTTTTCCTTAACAGTACTGAATTGTGTCAAAACATGTGTAGTACTGCAGTAAAAGATTCCGCTTCGTGAGCACTGAACTTGTGAGCATATATGTGCTGTTGTTCACTTTGACTGCACTGAGTTGCATTGGTGCTGCAAGATCAACGAATAGCTCAAATCTGGAAGCTTTACTGAAGAAGGGTGGAAAGCTGATTGGATTGGTACTGATTCAAGCTTCAGATAAACAGCGCGAAATGGTGTGGAATTACGCGAAGAAAGGAGTAAAACAGACAGACAGATGACATCCTGTCCTTCCTTATCTGGTAGCACTTCCTTTTCGTCCTGTTGTTTTCAGCTATCGCCCAATGAAATTTTACACCCGTAAATGACAGCATTGCCTGTAAGGATCATTCTTTCGCACTGCAAATTATACGCAACAAATTGTTCTTGTTTGTGGGTAATGGTGGGCGATAGTGGACGCCTGTTGTCATAATGGATGCATTGATGTACGGCTATAATTGTCTGTTCACGCATGTTTCACTGGTTAATTATCATATTACGTGTATTTGGAGCAAAAACAACGGAACAACAACGGTGGATTTCGCTGGAAGGACTGGCATACCATTTCCGGAGCGCCCTTGCCTTCCTTCCATCGTGTGGTCCCCCGCTTCATCTGAAGCTGGAGTAGTCCTGGAAATAATATTGAAGTGTTGTCCTGCAGCTTCCTCAAGCCTGAAAAGTGGAAACGCTTGAAACAAAGAGCCAACTACCGTACGCTTTTTCTTTCCAATAATAAACGCTATGACCTTGTTGCGATACCGGTAGAGCACGATGCACGAAGGTTACTTGCCCCTAAAACGGTTCTAAGTAATTTGCGGTGCATGTAGGAGGCATACAGTGCGAACTCATTCTTAATCAAGCAAAGTGACATTTGCTGTCAGATTATGAAATGCTATGACAAACAGCGTCTAGATAACCGCCAAGTTGTCGTTGCATGTACTACAGAACAGTAGAATCTCGTTTATACGGTACCCATTGTTTCGCCGGGGCGGTCATTGAGCAATGACTTTAAAGCGCAATTTTTTTTTTTTTTTTTGGCTCTAGCGTTTACCCGATGGCATTATTGCATTTTCTTAAGGACTCATCTAGGTAGGTTGTAGGCTATTATACATTTATGGGAGTGTGGTATTTTAATGTCTCATGTGTAGGTTTAACAGAGTACACTGTGGGGCCAGTTGGTCATACTCGTACATAATCTGAACGAACAAACGTAGCGTTTAAACAGGACACAGAAAGATGAGGACAGGACGGGTCTACAGTAGCCCCGTCCTGTCCTCATCTTTCTGTGTCCTGTTTAAACGCTACGTTTGTTCGTTCAGATCATGTGTAGGTAGCGGATTGTCCGGAGATGGTAGGTAAGTATGCCTGATTCATAGGCCCTGCTGTGACATTGTATACGGCAAGGCATTTCGGGCTTAGTGTCTTGGCTATCACGGCCCAGCAACGGAGTTTTTCGGATGAATTTAGACCACCGGAAGGTCATTAACAGCCACTGTGATCGCAGAGCATGTGGGCTTTTTTTTATTTTGTCTGCACCGAACTGCGGAAACCATGGCCGAGATTCGATTCTGCGATTTTCAACTCAGCATCCGAACGTCATAGCCTCAATGAGGGGGTTGGCGGGGCTGACTGCTTTCAAGACAGAGGAAGATAAAGAGGGATAGGGAAGGCAGAGATGTTAAGCAGAACAGTGTTCTGGTTGACTACCCTGCAGTGGGGCAAAGGGATGGTGGGATGATTGAAGAAGGAGATCCGGATGTATATATTTTTGAAGTCGTAATGAAGTACGCACTTGAGTTAATACCACTGGTGCACTATGGCAGAAGGAAATAATAAATACTCCTAACGGTGAATACAGGCGGTTCACAAAGAAGGTTCGGGCCACATGAATAATTCAAACCACGCATAACGTCACGTAATATGGTATAGGTGATGTTTTCGGGAAACATCACAGAAGCATGCTGTAATCTCAATGATCAACAGCATCCGCTTACCTACGTTCACTGGAAGACTAAGTGTTTTCCCGCTGACCTCCAAAAAGACAATGCTTTGCGCAAGCTGCGGCTATCTTATCTTAGCAAACTTGCTAATATCACCCGCCCACCTGACTGTTTTGCTGACAAACGGCTACGTTTGTCTTGTTTTGGCATCCACTCCGTTGTTATCTGTCTGAAGAGGCCATTGGTTAAGTTCTCCACATGTTACATGCCCTGCGAATGCCAATTTGTTTTTAATATCAGGTAGAACATCATTAAGGCATCTTTGTTCTCTGACCCACTTTGCTGCCTTCCAGTCTGTTATTGTTCCATCAACCATTTTCTCTTTGTATCTTGCTGCGCTGTTCTCAACATAATATGAACCCATTTCTTTAGTTTGTAACTTCTGCCTCATATATTAAATGACAAGTATTACATACTTTCCTCTTGAGGGATACCAGTAAGTTTTATTCAGAATCTGAGAATACCTGCCGTAGTCATGCCAGCCCCATTCTTATTCTCCTATCTATTCTTTCTCGTATCCCAACCGGGAGTCACTACCTGCCTTAAGTTGACGTATTCGCTTACCGCTTTCAATGCCGCGCCGCCTACTGTAAAATGTTGTTTGGTTCCCAGACTGCCGAATATTACATTAGTTTTGTTCATGTACCCCTCCATTCGGCTTTATCTCTAAGGCATCCATCATCCTCTGCAGTTTGTCCCCTGAGTTATAATGCAGTGTGCTCTCATCAGCTAAACGGAGGTTACAAAGGAAGTCTCCATATCTTTTGTCACCAAATCTTCGCACTCCTCTTCTCCGAGCACCTCTAGTAAATATGCGTTGAATTGTACCAAAACAGTGATCTGAGCTAGTTGGTACATCTTCACAGCTTCACCAGCGCTGCGACGAGGAACAAAGACAGAGAAGGAAGGACAGGGACAAGCGCTTGTCCCTGTCCTTCCTTCACTGTCTTTGTTCCTCGTCGCAACGCTGAAGAAGTTGTGAAGATGTACAGTGTACAAATTGTGCCTACTTTACTGACGTCATTGTTATTTGGGATTTTGCCAATTTCCACATGACAACTTGGACAGCTATAGAGTCCCGATAGGTTTTTTCCATCACGTTCACATAGGCCTCCTCCACTCCCTGATTACGCAATACCGGTATGAGTGTTGATAATTCTTCAGAATAAGATGCTCGTCTATACATTCGTGTCCTTTTTATGAAGGCATGCCTGAGAGAAAAACTCGAAAGCTGAACGGGTGCGTGGTGTGACAGCTTTCGGTTTCAGCTGCATGCGTATGGGGGAAAAACAAAATGTGAGGAGAGGAAGTGGTTTGGACAAACGAGCAACGATTACCCCATCAGTAACGCGACGCCTGTGATTTGTGACCCATTAGTAAGGAATGGGTGCGGTAACAACTTCATTTCTGGCGGACGATGACTGCGAGGTATTAGTCAGGCCTGTCTATAATTCTGGCGCTACACAAGAAAGCTGGCGCAAGAACACTGGCAAAATTTGGCAGTACCTCGCTTCACGCCCTCAAGTTAACAGCAGCAAGCACTATTGGAACCCCATATCAATTCCCAACGCTTTCGTGGACACTCTGTCGGTAACAAAAGGCCACGGAAACTTTAGACAGGTATGTACTGCTAGTTCGCGCCAAGAATCGGGTGGCCGTAACAACCTCAAAGTAGCACTTTATATCTGTTCGGACGCAGCAAGTGAAAATCGAGGAAGGGCGTACCGACGGCAGCTGAAAAAAAAAAAAAACGGTGCTTCGGCATCCACGCTACCCTTACCTGACACCTTCCAGGCGAGGCATAGCGAGGGACAGCTTCGCCAGAAGAACAGCGGCCACAGCAGCGAAGACAACGTTGCAGCGTAGCATTTTCCTCAATAAGCAACCGTCTTCTTCGTCGTCGTTCAAGTTTTATATTTTTGCTTTTACCTCATCAGTAATCGCTCGTGCCGCTGATGGAGATCGGCTAGGGTATATCTTGCTTTGTTATTCAGTCACTTACGAGCTCACCGAAAAGCTAAGAGGCAAAAAATGAACCACTTAAGTTAGCTCAGTAGCTCAGGCAATCGCTAATTTCTTTCGTCGATCGTATTTAATCAAGGAACATTATCCAGGCCAGAAAACAGAATTTTTTTAAGTTCCAAGGTAAGCCCCATGTCTCAAGCAGTAATTTTTGTTTTATTAAATTCTTGACCTAAATTAGTCTTTAATAGTATGCCAGTCCATTTCTTCAAAAAAAGCACTCGTGCAGAGTTCTTGGCGGCAACCCAAACACCAAACCGTGTGTGTTTCAGAGATATTTTTCTTTCATAAAATCGATAATTTTTTCCATTGAAGATAGTTGACTTTCAACTCAAATTTTCTATAAGTTAGTTCTATAATAACGTTATTTCTGTTGTAGACACTTTCATTTTGATGCTATGCAGGGGTTTGGAAAGACGCTGTCAGTCCGAAACCAATCAAGTAGAGCACCTCTATTCCAGAGGTGTTTCTCTGAGCCTCTCAGAAGCTAGCGCGATTAATACTTCCAAGTTGTGTCTTGTCATGCGTTTTTCCTTCACCTGGTCATGAAGTTATGTCGAGCTACACTACGGAAGAATCATGCCTTTGAGTATTCATTTAAGAAGCTGGTCCGGTAGTGCAAAAATAAACAAAATATCTACTGAAACTTGTGCGTCTCACCCATTCATTTTAAAGAGAACGAAGAGCCAGCTAAATTTGTTTTCTTGTAAATACGCTACGCTGTAGACACCGCCACGCTTTTGTAAGCCGTGCTTGAGAAGAAGAAGAACTAAAAAGTTCAAGCTGCGTGGTACCAAATGCACGAACCGGTATATTTTTGGTTATCACGGCTCCGTTCTCATCGCTGCCCGATTATCTTTCTTGCTTAGCAGACTTATGACGCCCAGGTTGCTCTTCCCGAGCAACCTGTCGACGCCAATCAATAGTTTAAACGATAACCTACCGCAGTGCGCAGTTCGCCCATTATCCGGCGGCGGACAGATTACCACCACACACGGTAGGCAGGTTGCGATGACGTCACAAAATCACTTAACTGTGACAGGTGAGCCACGTTCCGAGATGAGGATGATGATGATGTCCTCAGGCTTAATGGCACATACCCACGGCGGATTTTCGCCCACGCCGCCGCCGCATACGACGACGACAACGCTGAGTATTCAGCCCGAGGACATCATCATCATCATCTTCTGAACGGGTCCCTTAAAAAGCCACCGCGTCAATATCGCGTTAAACATTACTTGATGATTACCATTTCCAGATAGCATACGTGCCTATCAAAGTAAAGCTACCCATGAAACTACGAGAGAGAAAATATTTGGGGCATAGAGTCATAAGCAGCTTGCCCTCTTTTTGATTTAAATTTGCATAGAAGAGAAGTAGGTTAAGCCTATTACCACTTAAAGGTGCACTGAAGAGGAATCTGAACTTGTCTTTTTGCCGCGGGAACTCGATCTACACGTTCCCAGCATTCTTAGAAACTGCGACTTACTGCCCTGTGTGGCCGATTTCCCAAATTAAATCGAATTAACGTCCGGCTCCCTCCTTTTTTTTTTAATTCTGCCTCGTACGGTGGGCGGAGTCGACCAACGCGTGGGCGCCTTTCACCCAGCCCCGTGGCGGCTTGCCGCACTGCCATCGGCGGAGTAATACGTAGTAGTCCGTAGTAGCAAATAGTCCGCGCGTATTTTTATTTCTTGGGGCTTATTTTGCGGCTATATTATCTGCGAATGAAACTATTTATTCATGGAAACCTAAAAAACAGAATAAAGCGAAAGCAAAGCCTCCACGGGACTGGGTGAAAGGCGCTCCACGCGTTGGTCGACTCCGCCCACCGTACGAGGCAGAATTAAAAAAAAAAAGGCGGGAGCCGGACGTTAATTCGTTTTAATTGGGGAAATCGGCCACACAGGGCAATAAGTCACTGTTTCTAAGAATGCTAGGAACGTGTGGATCGAGTTCCCGCGGCAAAAAGACATGTTCAGAATCCTCTTCAGTGCACCTTTAAGCTAGACAGTATACGGGGATCCTTATTGGCGAACAGGTGCCTTCCATTTCCATAAACTCAAAAGAAACACCTGAAGTGACAACAGCAATTCGCCCAGTTCCTTAGCCTGTCAAGCAGTTTATGAATATGGATAACGTACAAGTATATTTAAAAGTATATCTCTGCCTCTGTACGTCGGAAACCTGCGAAGCCAAAAGCAACACCTGAAGTGGTAACTCCCCTTTGCCTATTTCCTTAGCCCGTCGAGCAATTTATGAACATAAGTAGTGTACAACTATATTTCAAACTTTATCTCCGTCTCTTTATATCGGAAACATGCGAAGCACGGCCGTTTTTGCAGAGATTGCTTGAATAGTTAACGTGCTACCTTGTTTTGTTCAGTTTAATGGATTCAAGGCTATGCAAGAAAGAAGAGCCACTCTATTTTGTTCTGTTTACGGTAGAAGCATTGTTCAGTGAATGACCATTTCTCCGCCTTAGCTCGTTTCGACCAAGGCTGGCACCGAGCACCCACCACAAGACTTTTTCGGTTGCAGCGGTTGAAGGCAAATGAAACCACCTAATCGCAACTATGAATCAGGACTTTCACTTGGTCACATTGGCAATCTGGTTAAAGTTCTGGAACTCCCAGCTATCAATGCTCGTTGTTCGAGTCCTCGGGCGGTGCTCAACGCCGGCACCAAGCGCGTGCATCTCCTGCGCATCTGCGCCAGCTTGTTTGAGGGGTTCCTCGACGTCGCTGCCGGTCGCCGTACCGGACTTTTCACCATGCCTAGCGTCAGCGTCCTCTTCGTCTTCGTAGAAGTTTTTGATGCGCTTGCAGTGGTAGGCCATGCAGGCCTGGAAGACGCAGCCAGTGACTAGAAGCGCGGTTGTGACTCCGTGGATGAGGTAGCGTAGCTTCTTGAGGTCGTAGAGCCAGCAGGAGCCGCGCTCTCCGCACCGGTCCTCCCATACGATGCACGACGCATCCGTCAGTGCGCCGTAGATGAGCGGATACGGGATGAAGGCTGCCAGGAGCGAAATAAATACACACTCTTATTTATCTTATTTATCCACTCATAACTCCACATTGCCACAGGCTCGCATGTCACCTTAAGGTCTACGGTCGCATTCATACCAACTTACACTTCACCTCTTTTATCCCAAAGACTGCTAAGGAATGGAACCACCTTCCCGCTTCCACCGCCTCCATTACAAACGCCGACTTGTTTAAGAATGCTGTAATTGATTTTATATTGTAGTGCTGCGTTACCTGTTTTGTTTTTGTTGTGTATCACCCACTCCTCTCTGTAATGCTTCGGCCCTGAGAGTAAATAAATAAATAAATAAATAAATAAATAAATAAATAAATAAATAAATAAATAGTACTGTCACCAGTCCCCCCTCCCGATGTCCCAAACCATCCTGGTTGAATTTTATTCGTTTGTTGACACGTGCCTAAAGTGTAAGTGTTTTCAGTTTTCTTGCAATTAATGGATGAATTCTTCAGTAAACCATACTTTCCAACTGAGATCACAATAACAATTTACAACTGAAGGTTCATTATAACATCCAAGTTCTTTGAGAATAGCTCCGATTACTCGTAACGGAAAGCTTGAAAACTATATCTAGAGCATCCTAACATCATGAATCATTTATTTCTTATCACTTGCATAAAGCTGGAAAAAGATTTACAATAGTTGCCTTTAGCCTGACATCATCGGTCAGGTGCACTCAAGAAAAAATTTATAGCCCCTTAAGTTATCTAGCATTCACGATTGCGCACTGCTAGCCATGGGGCTAAAATGCGAGCCGGTTCGGGAAAGAATTCATGCATATCCTAAAATCCTTCATAGAAATCGAGGTTCAAGGTTTCATTTCATTTTTTTTTCTTTTGCTAGCTGGCGTAATAAACTACAGCTGCTATGAGTAAGTTTGAAAATTGCCAGCACTCCGCACAAAGATAACAGCAGGGCATCACAGCTACACAGCGTGCTTAGTGGCGTGTGACTGCAACGATTTCAGCAATGTAACTCGCTGAGTCACTTGCACGCCTTCCGCAATTCTAGGGCGTGCAGAAAGTGGCGGAGCGTTGAAGCGCCCAAAAATGCTGGAACTGCCACTTACCGAAGGCGTTCATTATAGCTGAAAACGTCAGCAGAGAGAGGCTCTTGTCTCTCGGTTCTATGCACCTGCAAAGAAAAAAAAAACTATTTTCTTAGGGCTAGGTTAATGCTCTGAAGGGAGAGTAGTCCCCCCGTGCATTTAGCATGAGAATCTCCAAAAACGTGAATTTTCCCGCGGTCATGGAATGCAGTATCCGATCTAGACTGGCTACGTCAGCGTTGGGCTGGGACACAGCAGTTAACCTCTCACCTTGAGATCATGTCTATAGCACAGAAGAAAAAAAAGAACTTGTCATACCCGTCACACCCTCTTTTCTCAGTACACTAATTGTAGCTTTAAAGCGAACTGCAAGCAACCTGTACGTCTAAAAACATACAAATCCTGAATCCTGCATTATTTGGATACGCTAAGTAAGGTCGAAAACAATAATTTGTTTGCGGCTGCTTCACCGGCATTATTGGGAAATTACCGCGTAGGCGGACAAAGAGCAAGCACAGACGCTTATTCGTTATGCCTTCAAATCAAGGCCTCTCCATTGCGTGTGTGTTTTCTCCGCGGTAGCTTTAGCCTCTGCAACTCGGCAGTGTACTAGCACAAACCTTAGCACGATGAGAGTCGAGCCAACGTGTGTGGTTCCCAGCGCGACTTGAATCACGAAGATCACAGCGGCGAAGGCCACCATTGCGTCAAAGCAGTCCTGCTCGCACTTGCCATTAGTAACGCTGCCTTGTGTAAATCTGTTCATACCAGGTTCTGACTGCAGACACAGGCATTCGTCGAATCCCTGCAAACAAGCACAGAACAAGGGGAAAATCAACTGGTTAGAATATCGCACCCTTACTGTTAATTTCGTTTTATTAACTTCAAATTCGCTGCACTATAAGGTCCAACACTTGAGCGGTAGTAATGAACGGATATAGGAAAATGAAGACAACAAAGGCCAGTTTGCTAGAGTGTATCCATGAGGTCACATTCATGGCCACACTTAGAAAGAAGAAATCAGGGTAAATAAATAGAAATAAATAGAAATGAAGGAAAGAGAGATTGGGTGCGCGTCGCAGCCCTCGTCTTTCACCCCGCCGCACCTCTTTTACTCCTTTTTTTGTTAGAAGGAAGATGCTTCACAATTCCCTCCTCTTTAATTCTACAAAAAAGGGTTCTAGCGCCGAAAAAAAGACAATGCACAGAAAGGTAGACGGGACAGGCGCAGCTTTCTGGGTGTTGTCTGTTTCGGCGCTACAACCCTTTTCAGGAAACATGCACCAACCGGCCCCCCAACAAGTATTACTATTTAATTCTCCACTCAATCCATACTTTAGGAGCGTTGAAAAACCATGTTTTAAACGTGTATATCCGCCATGATTTATAAGTGCTTATAGCGTCTTGCCTGTTGAACAGGAAGTCGAGAATTTGATTGCAAGCGACGCCGGCCTTATTTCGGTGGGATCAAGATGCGGAACGCTCTTATTGATACTTGAAAGAACACCAGGCAGTTTAAATTGTCTTAGAGCATTCGATAACGTCGCGTTCCAGTGTTCACGATGTTGATTCACCACGTGATTTACCACGAAATCATTTTGTTACGCGCAGCAAAGCCTTGTATTGTTCACGCATTATACCAACACGTCTATCAGCAGTTATGCTAAGAAACACTGCGACAGAAATATCCCTATATGTATTGCTGCTTTCGTCCCTTCCGCCGAAGACGCTCAGAGGACACGTAAAAGCATCATGCACTGCAGCTGTTAACGGAAGCTTCTTTCTTTTTTTCTGATTTGTCACTCTTCGCCTGTTGCCTGACTGACGTACTCCAATAGATTGCTGGAGGCGAAATTCTAGAGGCCTGTGTACAGTGCGATGTCAGTGCACGTTAAAGAACCCCAGGTGGTCGAAATTTCCGGTGCCCTTCACTACGATGTCCCGCATAGCCTGAGCCGCTTTGGGACGTTTAAACCGCCATAAATAAAAAATCATAAATCTAATACGTTGCCGGTCTCGAGAGCATCACAACTCTTTGAAGTGTGGCGCCTATCTTCATTGGCTTTCTGTGAATAGTGGAAACAGAACAAGACGAGGCAACTCACTGTCTCATTAGAGGCGCTCGACGGGCAGCCGGCAAAACATGCCGAGAAGTACTGCGTCCCTGTGAGAGGATCGCACACTGGACGATGGACTCTTGTGGAGCAGTCGCAGCCGTCACTGCACTGGTTTTGAATGCTCAGCCTGTGCGCGAAGGAAAGGAGGACGACTTGAGGACATCATAATCATCATCATCATCATCATCAAATGCGAGTCTTGTTAGTCGATTTGCAAACAGGCGCAGAGTTGTAAACAACGCGACAGGGTTACGTTTCCTCCAGCAGAAGCGAGTTTAAAGTTTGCCTGCTGAACACTTTCGGAAGTGAAAACGGTCACTCACCCGCCAACAGCGTCTGGAACAACCGGGTACTGTATTGATCCGCAGTTGATGGCCATGAGCGAAATGATGCCGACAGCAGATATGAAGCCTACGACCGCCGTATGAATGCCCACCACCCTTGGCGTCGGCTTCACCTTGTGCACGAATATGGCCCCCAGGATGATGCCGACCACGCTGGACAGTATATAGGTGGGCCCTGCGTGAATTCCGCCGTCCAGAGGAGCATGACTCAGCCATGTTAGATTTGGTGTCTGCTTCACTGCTCTTCGCAGAATACAGAAGTAAGCAGGTTTCGCAGTGCGGCGAAGCTCGATGTAAGTGCAACTTAATTGGCAAGTATAACCAAGCTCTCTCTAATCCATTAGGAAACGACCAACACATGCGGAACGCTTAACCTTTTTTTCTTTTCGTCGAGAACAGGAGCGGCAGTTTTACTAACAATTGTGGCTGAACACGCGATATCTAGCGATAACATTTGGATAAAAATTGTCTGTATGTAATCCTGTGCGGTTAAAATCATAGGATTTTATCATCATATTTTGCCCTCCTGGTCGCAGCGGCTTTAGGAGCTGCGGAACGCACAATTCGGTCGTTCTAGTCATGTGTTTTGCCCTCTCTACAACTACATTGAAATAAAACAAAACAAGCCCTCCCTGGGTGCTTGTTCTTGGTTAGTGCTGCTGAATTTGTCCTGAAGAACGAACCAGCAAGCCCAACAGCACACGAGCACTGATTGTTTCAGACACCACTGGGCATTTCTGAGTTGAAAAAGTTTCCCCGTTAAATAGTGCATGTAGGCGTGATGGAAGTCAATAATTTATACTTGGATGATTTCTTGCAGCCATGTTGAAATGATCTTACAACGCGTCACAATGGTTAGAAATTGAAGCATCGAAATGAATAGCATTTCTGTAGCAAGCAGTCGATGGATAATACAATCAAATACTTCTTTTTAGAAGATGTAGAGGATGCTAGACATCCCCAGTAAAGTTTTTTATTACGAGTTCATCTCTCGATATGACTGTGTCTATCATGTACGCCTTGTGAAATCCGCTATTGTAAGAAATATTATTTACTGCATTTTCTGGCCAACATAACAAAGAGTCCCAGTAGCGATATGAAGAGCACGAAATGCGCATGAAACCATGAAGTGACTGCTAGGCGTTGCACACTCTTAAGGAACGCAGCGCGTTCACTACATGTGTACAAATCGTAGCACTTGAAACAGTTAAGTGCACTGATTTCTGTTTTTTTTTATGAGACGCGCAGCCGGCAGAAAAAAAAAACACAATCCAGTTATCCAATGGCCTTCTCAAGCCACTCCGTTAGCAAGAAAGGAATCCCGAGCTCGGTTATATTATAACAAATTTCCGGGCCTTATTTACGCAAAACAACGAAGAGCCGCTTACTGATCATATGCGCTTCAAACAACTGAAACAATTTCTTTATGACTTTGCGTCCCGAACGAGGGCGCCTTGCGAACTCACCGGCAAGAAGGCTAGCCTTGGACGCAGTCTGTGAGAATTGATGCTCTGTGTAGCGCGGGAAGGAGATGTAATAGCCGGCCAAGGCGATGTAGCTCGCGATGGCTCCGAGAAGCCTGAAGATGTACACAGGATTCCGGGCCAACCTTCCGATTCCTTCTAGGCCCTCTGAAAGCAAACAAGCAAACAAAAGCACCTAAAACACCGATCTGCGGGTTTTTTTTAGGTACATTGACAAGATTTTGCAAAACAGTGCAATATTGTAAATTCGGGCTTGCTTATTTTTAACCCCTGATTTATGGAGACTCATGGTTTCTTCTCCGCAAAATCAACGATCGGTTCGGTGCTGTGATTATTAAAAGTTTCCAACTGGGTGGCTTTTAATTAAAACTCCCCTTCATTGAAGCGAATTTTTGGACCGCTTCGATTTTTCGTTATTGATATTCGACTTTGTTACACAGATCCGTTTGTGTGATCAGCACGACGTAAGTGAACATTGAAAAGAAAAAAGGCGCAGCTGAAATCCAGTGTGCTGTTCTGAGCAGTCAGTGTACGCGCGCGCACGCGCGCACGCACAAATAAATGCACAAATAGGTTTGGTTTAATTTATGGGGTTTAACGTCCCAAAGCGACTAAGGCTATGAGAGACGCCGTAGTGGAGAGCTCCGGAAATTTCGATGCACAAATAGTCCTGATGGTCTCATTCTACGACCATGTTCTGGCTATGGAATTTGGCGCTGATTGAATGTGGTGAAACACATCGAGCCCTGATGCACCTTGTTGAAGCGGAGTTCTGGCATTCCTGTCAGAATGTTTGGGCACCAGGCTATTGGGCCTTCCTTTATCGCATTAGATGACACACTACTACCGAACTTCATATACACTTGTTCACCTTGAAGCAAAATCTCGAATGCTGCATCCACGTATAGCACAGTGATTGAGAGCAGCAATGGGTGCTGGGACGGGTGCCTTTGTGATTGATGTTGCATTGCACGCGACAGAAGGCACCAATCTTTTGCAGCCAGAGTTTGACTGTATACTAATCCCGGTCTTCTCAACATTCTGTGAAGAAATTTGGGCTACCATAAGCGTTTATATCTCTCCCCTATTGCCCCCTAACCGGCCGAACTAATGAGCTGAAAATAAAATTCACTGCACACTTCGTACGTCTTTGCCGCCAAGCTATATCCCACTACAAGACATTCTCATCGGCACCGTATGCGGAGTAAGCAAGGAACGCGGGCGCCAACAAATGAAGACGCTACCTCTGATTTCTGTTTTGAGGCTCTTGTCCTTGGAGACCGCATCCTCCTTGTTCGCTTCGGACTTGGAGCGGATCTTCTTCGGGAAGAAAAGCATGGGCAGCGTGCTGACGAATAAGCCCAGGCCTATGAATATGTATCCGAACCACCAGGCTCCAACCCACCGCGGGTCGCCAGGTTGAATGGGGGGGTCTCCTGACAGCGGCATAAAAGGAAAAAAACACTTCTTAGCGTGACAGCACTTAAAAGAAAACTCAGAAGTTTTTTCGAACATTTCGATTTGATAGCCATATCACATTCCTTTGAGCCCCTCTCTACGCCACAACAACCAGCTTTTAGAAATTCCGTGCGAAACCACTTCAATGCAGCGAGGAGAGCAAACCGAAATCTAAACCCAGTCCGTCGTCTGGGACGATGCTTCAAGTGACGCAGCGATGACATCAAAGACGTTACTGTAGTGAGATATAAAGTAAAAAAAAAAAATGGCTGTGGCTTAACTTAGTAAGCCCGGTAATTGCGAAAGCATATCCGTAGCTACGCCATGGTTAAGCTGGTAGTGTAGCTGGTGGTGGTGCTTGTGGTTAGACTTGTGCTGATGCATCGGTTATACAATCCAATCCAATCCAATCCAGTATGCTAATATGGCAGCTACCGGCCTCGCTACGCGACGGGCTGAAAGTGCAATTACTATTGCTTTCGCAATAAAAAAAAAACAGCAGTTGGTAAAACAGGCCATGGTCCGCGAGGTCCTGCATTGCTCCGCTGTCCAGCGACAACAAAGAACAAAATCAAATTACTTTCTAAAGTTTCGCTGTACTAAACAAGCCACAGACAAACTTTTGGGCTTAAAATTTTGTCTCGTTATTAGATTCTTGTTTAGGTAACAAGAAGAGCTTTTACAATGGTCTACTCATTGTTACAAAGAAATCTTGTTCGGCGGTCCGTAATGTGGACGGAGCTTCACTGCACACCTAAGTTGTATCCAGTTATAAAAGGCACTCGAATGCGCAATGAATGGCTGAAGTCAAGGCGAGGGCTGAGTCGGGCTGGTTGGTTCATGCTGAATGGTACAGCAAAACAGCGCTGACGGACGGGACGGAAGAAGATGAGACATGTGTTTGTCTCAGCGCATGTGTTTGTCTCATCTTCTTCCGTCCCGTCCGTCAGCGCTGTTTTGCCGTACCATTCAATGGCTGAAGTAAGGACTGAAAACAATGATTCGTTTCATAAAATTCTCAAGACAACTTATTATGAGCCTAAAATGTTTGCCCCCGAAGAGAGAAGAGTGCATTACCGCAATGTTAACTTTGTGTTAATGCCTTTTCTTAACGCAGTGGATTAACGCAATGTGGGCATTAGCGCAATGCAATGTTGCCCGTGGAAATATTCTGAACTGATGCCACTGACATGTCGCGCTCCCGCACGCTCCCACAATTGATTTGCTCCCGAAAGACATTTCCCATGGCCTCCAGACTTAGTCGAAGTAGCCAAGAACGGAAAGGAAAGCTACCGTGCAGGTTTTATTAGCATTTCGTTATTTTGAAAAAGAACAAACATCTGCACTTTTAGGGCACATTAGCAGCTGTCCCGCGTTGGAGTATCGTGGCGTATCGAGTATCGTGTATTTTAACGATACTGTATATAAAAAAAAATAATAAATGTGCCGCGGATTCTAAGGCTGCTGGGAGTCAGACTTTGAGCCAGCGGCGCTCGCTCAGGCGGTAGCACACTTAGAGGGACGGAGTACAATTAGAAAGAGGCAATGGTTGCTCCGTTGACACCGCCAGTCTTCATTTTTCCTAGGTATATTGCCTGTCAGATAGACGACGTATAGCATACCTTACGCTTTTGCACATTCGTTGATAAAGGGAATGAAGAGACAGGTTCACCATTGTAGTAGAAACACGACCTCGTCGACCGTATTTCAAGTTACGGTGATTGTGAACAGATATGGACGACTTTCGCCGTTAAGCTCAAGTGCTTTCAGAGCATTTGCTGTTAACTTCGTTAGCCCGATAAAAGTCAAGCACTGTTGCACACGCGGGTCAATGGGATAATCAGCGGCGACAGCTTTGTACGCATCACCTGACGCGTTCCTTTCGTTTGGAGAAGCAAGCGCTCAACAATCCATTGTTTTCAAGAAGTGTTCGTCGAAACTGAGTTTCTTAACTATACCGCCAGGATCCTCGAGTCAACGTGGGTATGTGCTCCCCTCCTATCCGCTGATAAAAGTCACCTTCATAACACCTAAGGCTTCTGGGAGTCAGACTTTGAGCCAGGGGCGCTCGCTCAGGCGGTAGCACACTTAGAGGGACGGAGTACAATTAGAAAGAGGCAATGGTTGCTCCGTTGACACCGCCAGTCTTCATTTTTCCTAGGTATATTGCCTGTCAGATAGACGACGTATAGCATACCTTACGCTTTTGCACATTCGCTGATAAAGGGAATGAAGAGACAGGCTCACCATTGTAGTAGAAACACGACCTCGTCGACCGTATTTCAAGTTACGGTGATTGTGAACAGATATGGACGACTTTCGCCGTTAAGCTCAAGTGCTTTCAGAGCATTTGCTGTTAACTTCGTTAGCCCGATAAAAGTCAAGCACAGTTGCACACGCGGGTCAATGGGATAATCAGCGGCGACAGCTTCGTACGCATCACCTGATGCGTTCCTTTCGTTTGGAGAAGCAAGCGCTCAACAATCCATAGTTTTCAAGAAGTGTTCGTCGAAACTGAGTTTCTTAACTATACCGCCAGGATCCTCGAGTCAACGTGGGTATACGGGCTCCCCTCCTATCCGCTGATAAAAGTCACCTTCATAACACCTTGACGGGACACTCAAGCTCTCACTTAAGGGTATACGACGGGTTCGAGTTAATGCGTTCCTTCAGCGGCCTGAGGTCCTCTTTCTATATCACTCTGCAGACTCTGTCATCCTCAAGGTTCATAGGTCGCGTGGAGTCCTATAGTGATTGGTGTATTGGTTTATTGGGGTTTAACGTCCCAAAGCAACTCAGGCTATGAGGGACACCATAGGGAAGGTCTCCGGAAATTTCGACCACCTGGGGTTCTTTAACGTGCACTGACATCGCACAGTACACGGGCCTCTAGAATTTCGCCTCCATCGAAATTCGGCCGCCGCGGGCAGGATCGAACCCGCGTCTTTCGGGCCAGTAGCCGAGCGCCGTAACCACTGAGCCACCGCGGCGGGGCGAGTCCTATGATGAGCTGTTAGCGTTAGGTGCCTCATCGTGATGAAAGTTGTGTAGTGAAGTGTTAGTAGCATCTATGTTACTTTTATTTGTTCAAACTCATGATTCTTGTAGGCGCGGCAACGTGAAGAATTTTGTATCTCTATAAGCGCATTAAAAATTGGCGGGGACACTTACGCTCAGCCCTATGACGCGATAGCTTAATGGGTTAATTCACATGTATGCAGAATTTAATTTGTGCATGTATGCAGTCATTAATTTAGCTGCCCCCTGCCACGGCGGGCAATTGTCTCACTATCTGGAGGCAGGTTATGATGACGCTGCAAGGTCACGTGACCTGGCTGGCCCACCTGGCTCCCATAGGTTGCTCCCTGGGACCACCTGCCAGAGCCATGCCCGTGATGTTTCGCTACAACGTCGACGCCGACAACGCCGACACCGGATTTTCTGGAGAACGAGGCTTATAGCGCTATCGCGGTAAAATCGTTGCTCGCTATCTGAAGACAGCAGCAGCGTGCACTTTCTCCCAAAATACTGTATTATTTTTTTTTATTTTATTTATTCATACTGTTAACCCTCTGCATGAGGGTCATTACAGGGAGGGAAACATATACAGACACAAGTGCAATTCTCTTCGCTAAAAAAAGAAACACTCAAATGCACAGAATTACAGATTTGCACAGCAATCTTCCAGGAACGCGTTCACACCTATCACAAATTTGTCTACATCTGTTTGGTCCACAACGTCACTTGGTAGTTGATTCCAAATTTCTACAGCATCGGGAAAAAAGGAGTAGCGATAGACATCAGTACGTGTAATAATAGGTTGTAATACCTTACTGTGATTTTTCCGAGGGCAACGCTTCAGGGGAGGTGCAACATAGTGATGTTTATTAACTTTGACTTTATCATTCATTATCAGAAAAAAAAGTTTCAATTTCTGCTTTAGTCTTCTTACTTCTAGTGATTCTAGCTGACACTATTTTAGCATTGCTGTGACTGAATCAGTGCGGCGGTATTTAGAGCATATAAAACGTGCTGACATCCTTTGCAATCTTTCCAGTTTCCGTTTTAAACCCTTTTGATGAGGACTCCACACTGCACTTGCGTACTCTATTATTGGCCGCACGAACGTCTTGTACGCAATCAATTTAATTTCTCTAGTCGCATTCGGCAACTTCCTCCTCAGGAAACAGACCTTCTGGTAGGCTTTTAAATAGACATTTTCAATATGGGTGCGCCAGTCAAGATTATTTGTTAATGTCACTCCCAAGTACTTGAGACATTTTACTTGATCTTTTATTCCTCCATCCTGTGATGAATGGAGCTCATCAAGAACTTAATCTCATATTGATGCTACTGATACATGAAAGCAAAATATATATGGGCATCTTGTGACATCTCCCTCATTTCATCAAATTCTAGCATGACGCAAAAAAAAAAATCGCAATGATGCTCGGCTTCGGAGGGAAGCGAGCATCGGAGGCGAGAAGGCAGCTCTCCTCTCGCCTTAGCAAACAAATTGAACAAGGAGGCTCCGCACCACTTCTGCTTTTGTAACCACATCAGCACCGCTTTATGGAACGACGTAGGAAGGTCGTCGAGCTGCTCGTAGGAACCACATGAAATACTTAGCCATAAAAGGCGCTTCTTCGGCGGCGACGGCGACTTGAATAAACTAGGCCATCTCGCCGCCGGGGTTAGATTCACCCTTGCGCAGCTTGAAACGTACCGTTTATTTACGATATCTATTCAACATGACATAAACGTGTACACTACCATATACAGTGGGTGTGTCCGAGCAGCCTCGGCTTTGCGTTTTACATCGCTGACAAAAAATGAAAAGATACGAGCAGTCGACCACAGTTGCAGGATGCTGATGACGACGATTAATTCTAAAGGAGCAAGGGTAGCTTCTGGCTTATGAGCGCCATCACACAACGTAATGAGCGCCATGACGGAAAAGGTAGGGCCGGAGACACATTTATAAGAATTTCCCTCCGCAGAATCCTAGTACGAGGCCAAGGGAAAGCTTGCGCCCATTGCACGGGGCTAAGGAAAATCTGGTACCCGGTGGCACTGGGGATCGAACTGCGCACCTCACGCAAGCAAGGCGGATGCTCAAACCACTAGGCAACCGCTACGCTCTTAACTGCAGGATGCGGTGGTGCGGAAAAATAGTTTGTTTCTACAGCGTCACGCAGTTGATCACCTGAAACGTCTTCAGGTCATGCAAAACTCAGCCGCTGGTATCAACTCCAGTTGACTGCATAACTAGGTAACGCTAGAATCAACTTGTTTTTGAGCTGCTGGGCAACCGCAGAAGTTAGTATAATGAGCTTACTTAATGCCCCCGCACAGAAATTTGATCTACTACGCTGGAGAAAAACTTCGCTCGAGAAGGAGACAATGTAACCAAGATACATAGTGTAGATGTTACATGTTCAACTTTATGAATAAGAACATCGGCATTTAGTTTCAAGGAAACACGACTTTCGCTGAAGGGGGCAGGTCGCGTTGCTGCCTCTATCACACGTACCTTCCAGCAAACACTGTCTTGTCAAGATAATTTGTAGTGCCCGCCTAGAGCACAGAGACACGTGGAACTCGTTCGCATGGCTATGCTGTTCAGGCGGTTCATCCCTTGTCGTTCTTTGAATTTTCCTGATGCCACTGGTAAACTGTGGAGATTTCAGCAGTACGTGATATCACCTGCGCGTGAAAGTTTTCCTTCTCCACCTGGGCTTTTTACAACCTTACTACCAGAAGGTCAAGCTTACAGGTCGCTTATAGATAGACATGCGCCATTGACATGACATAGAAGAGAATGGGTGGCATAACTGATTACGTACACCGTTGCTCCTGTATCTTTTTTTTTTTCATTGTTCTCTATCAAGAAATATTCCCTTTGACACCCAAAATATAAGTCCGCCAGTGCCTTTGACGCTTTATTACAGCAGTTACGATATCAATTGATCGAAGCACAAAAAGTCCATGTTTTTCCGGATAATGCTGATGCCCTACTGGTATTAAGCTGCAGATATTCGCTTACCTGTAATTTCCTCCGGGTAACTCAAACTGAGCGATGCCAGTGTGAAGCCCAAGACAGGTCCCAAGAGGCGGAAGACATATAGTGACCCTGAGGTGAATAAAATAAGCATGTCCTTTCTAAATATGCATGCATAAGCGTCATCGGATGTGGTAATTAAACCAAGCGTGCGTCTCATGCACTCTGCAGGTAAAGGATGGTGGTTTGTAGACTGCATAGTCAAATATTTAGTTAAGATGAGCAGCTTTCTGTGAAGCAAACAAAATATTCGCCATTTAAAACTGAAACCTGAATTTAAAGTGCCTGCGAACTCATCCGAAACATTATAATTGTTGAAAGAGCTTTTAGTTCTTTGTGTCTAAGGAAACCGCCATTAGCTATATTATAGGTAGCCCTCATAGCATCATCCCCTGTATCGTTACGCGTCTTATAAACGTGACAGGGCCCCAGAAAACACATTCACCACAGGGTCTGAATTGCTACAACGCATTGGAATGAAAAAATGTTTGATTTGAAATTGTAATGCACCGGAGACGCAGCGACGGTGGCCCATGCTTTCCTGAGACATAAGCTCTTAAATTGTATACCTAATGTAACCACGCTACATGCTTCAGCGACTTGTTCTGACCTTTTATTTTTAGAGAAATGCAATGTACGGTGCTCACAAATGGTATAACCAACTATAATGCACACTCATTACCAAACTTGGAGGCATATTGCGAAAAAAACCGCGTAAAAATAGAATAGTATTTAGCCTCTTACATGCACAAACAGCCTCGAGCATATGATCAGTAAATAAGGCTGCCGCTCAAAGAAAAACAGCGATGAAAATCACAACTCAGTTAAAAGCTTCGTGACAGAGATGCAATTTTTTTAACAACCAATATTGCAACTAGGTAATAGGAGACGCAGTGAGCGACAGTTACTCCCTAATTTTGAACTGAAGTTTCTTAACATACGCCAAAAAATTAAATCACTTGCGTTTCTGCCTTTCACCAACATGACAATGCGACCTTCGAGGGAAGGTCAAAAATCAGTTCAGCAACACAACACAACAACTAATAACCACTGCGAATTAAGACCTTTAAAAGAACGTATCACCCCAATCTATGCAACTGACATCCTTTTCTAATAACTGTTACTCCCCCTATCGCATCTCTAATTCCCCTCTCACAGTAGTGACGTTCAAACAATGCGCTAGTCTAGATAGAAACGGTTCTGCGCTCACAACAATGTAACGGCTCCTTTACATGAACAAATACTTTCTTGAACAGCAAAATAGAGATAGGTCAGAAATGGAGCTCACCAAAGTACACAGCAGAATGCTTCTTCTTAACATTGTCATCCATGTAAGTCGTTCCGATTACATAGTATGCCGTGCCGCCCAGCCCGTTCAGAAAGTTTCCCAGGAAAAAAAAGATGAGAGGCGCGAGCGATGCGGCGTCTTCTTTAGACGCCTGGCAACTCGCAGCCGCCGCCTCTTGATCCGAAGTGCCGCAGAACTGCATCGTCTGAGCCGTTACGCCGCCGTCCTTCTGCACGTCGACTAGCAGATGTTTGCCGGGGCCGTACACTAAGTACGGCAACATGCTGGACACGACACCCAGCAGCGAAAAGAGCATCCCTCCGGACACCCAGTTGGGCTTGCTGGTGCGCCTCAAACATACCATCAAGAAGACATTGGCCACAATGGGGCTCAGGTCATCGGCGATCATGATGATCCCCGTGGCCCGGCTCGAAAGAGAGAAGCGTCTCTCCACGGTGGACAGCGTGCCCACGAGGTACGTACGGTAGGCACCCTGGAAGATGCCGAGCAGTCCGAAGATGAGAGCATAGTAACGGGATGTCGCGAATCTCTGCAACCAGTTCGGTCTGTATTTCCCCACACCGCAGAGGTAATCGCCATCATCCTCGGCATCTTGCTTGGAGCCTTGCGCTGGGGGTGCATGGATCACTGCATCTGGATCCACTCTCAAGTATTGGCCGCCACCGCCGTCGGCGTCGGGTTTCTCCTTGTGTGCATTCATGGGATGTGGCGTGTCTGGCCGGCCGCCTTCTTCTCACGCCGCTCCGTCTCCGTTTATCTCGTCCGCGCCGAGTTGCTCCTCTTCTCTGTCAGCATCGGCGTCCGCCCTTGCGAGTCAAAGCTTTCGGCGCGTCAGTCTATTTCGTCACCTCCGCCAGTCGACCTAGAACGGAAGTAGGGTGTTGTTGCAGTTTTGTGTTAACATCCGTGCGCGGAGAGCCATGAATGTTGTATTATTATCTCTATATTTATTTTTTTTAACCATGGGAATGGTCTCCATAAACCAGTCAGTCAGTCAGTGTATTACTGCTCGCTAAAAGCACAGTGAAGCGACCTACCCTTAACCTGCTTTGTCCATCGTCACTGCCATTCATTCAAAGCTAGTTTTATTCAACCCTGTTTATTCGTTCAAATGTTTACCAAGAAAGTGAGTCACTATGTGAAGGAAACGAGACATTTTAAAAGTTTTAGCTATTGTGTTCAGTCCTAAGGTGCATCCAATATATAATACTTTCGCGAATGTCGTCGTTAGTTTTGTTTGCATGCAGGAGCCTCTCCTTTCAAAATGTGACTACAGTAGCCAACGAAAAGAAAACACTGCGAATTAAAGAACTACAACATCCGTGACAGCAGCTTCATGTCATTGCAGCATAGAGTAGAACTTAAGACACCAGACATGTAATGAGGTTTGATTACACTAATTAAAAAAGAAACATAACATTACTTTACGGACTCCACAGGCGCGTGTCAATACCTTTCGCCGCTGTCACAGCGCAACCACAGTGTTTTCCCTACACCTGCTAATTGTGAAAATGTTATACAGCACCTGTACCGCAAGCACACTCCCCGAAAACATCCCAACAACAACGACCTCACCCAGATTTATATTTTTCTTTTCTTTCTGAGAAGCAGCAAAATTAAATTTGCAATATCCACTGCTGTCTTCAGCTCTCCCTTGCACTAACTGAAAATATATTGTGCAGACACCGGATCAGCGCAGGTACACCCCTACAAGCCGGAACTACGCTGAAGCCTTCGGCGGATGCATAACCCACACGTGAAGAGACATGAATATTAGGACTGCCGGGAAAAACGAGCTACTTGACGAACGTACGCACTTTTGCAGATATGGTCAGAGTCACGGATAAAAACGTGTTTCACGCTAATAACATGGAGGTTTCCCAACCAACAAGCTTGCGCGCTCACTTACCTCCATTCCTACAGCCGGTACAATACGCCGATGGCGTCTAAAGACATTTTCACAACCTTCTCACGTGATAGCCTCGCCCTCGACACCGAAGTTGGCGGGGAAGTTTGGTCTTGTCCGCAGCCTAGGCACCCGTTTCTTTGCTTGTTCTATATTCCTTTCCTGTTATCGTGCATGCTGTTTCCTTGCCGCCTTTTCAGATAAAGCGGAGTGATTGCCGATATGGTTTTCAAGTATTCTGGCGTCCGTCCACTTGCCCTGTGCCCGATACGCAATGTACGCTTATCGGAACGCCAAGGACCGAGCTGCAGAGTTCTTAGAAGCTCGCCCGGTGTGCCTCGTGCCGTGAGGTGGAAAACAAACACTTTTTGGCTTGTATGCATGCATCATTCGTTCGCCTCTTGTTCCGTTCTGGCCATGACTTGCTTGGCAGACAGCACCGCTTCATTCTTGTTACTGATAATGAATCAGCCATCTCAGATTTTTGTACGACTTCTACCGAGATGCTCTTTGCTGCCGGTCACGTGATCAGCCATTGTGTTTCTTTCCTTCTCGTTGCTCAGGTGTTTTCCTCGAAAAGATCCTCGTGCTCGCAAACAGAAGGAGAAGTGAGATCAAGAAATAATTTGTTATCCTTGTCTTGTATTAGCGGACAATTTGTACCGTTTCGATATAATACAAAGTGAACATAAATGGTTCCTAACCTTTTTAATGCTATTCAACTCGGAGCATCAAACTTGCAAGTCGCATTAAACACACGATAGGATAAAAATATGTTGAAATGAACCGAGACGATTTTATTTGAGCAAGGTGTGTTGCTGGGCGAGTTGGTTGGGGTACATCTTGAGAAAAAACAGCGCTTGCAGACAAAGGACCAGAACAAGAAGGACACACAACTGCGCTGTGTGTGTCCAGTTGTGTGTCCTTCTTGTTCTGGTCCTTTGTCTGCAAGCGCTGTTTTTTCTCAAGATTTTATTTGGTATAAATTTTGTAGGGCAAGCCGGGCAAGCGCCACGATTGGTCCTCTTTGTAGCACACGCGCCGGCCATTGATCTAATAGTTCTTGAAGAATAAATACCTCTAATCAAAGGCTTTCAAGTCCCTCTTTTTTCCTGTCCGGTAATTGCCATGTTTCGGACATAGTACTTAGCCTTTGGGCTGCTCTCTCCAGTTCACTGTGAAGACTTTTGCGCGAAAAAAAAAATATGACCAGGAGCCGATTGGCTAGCCGAGTGCCAAATACTGATTTCATTCCTTTCATTCGCTCTGCATTTTGAACAGCAGCAAAAATGAGCTATCGAAGGAAATGGGAACGCTTTGAAATAAGCACAGCTCCACGGCCAAAGTTTCATTCAACTTCGAATTTTGTTTGTTTATAGCACATGAACAGTCGTGAGCAGAAAAGTTAGCTGTTGTGGAGGAGGGGTCTGGGAATGGTCCTGCGTAGGACTACCTTCTACGACAACAGCAGCGTTGTACCCTTACTTGAAATTGTCTGTGATCCACGGCGTCTATGGGATTTGGTTGACATGGCTTCGTCGCTCTTATTTCTCATGCGCAGCACGTCGTTCTCTCTGCCGGCATTCACGTTCGCAACTGTGAAACAAGCCTTTCGGTGTCAGTCGAATTCGTCGCCTCTGCCAATCGACCACTGTTATGGCATTTCAAGTAGCGGTACGGTTGATACATGGTCACTGTATTCATTCTTTCGACCAATGAGAAGATTCGCCTTCAGAAGAGCTGGCCATCGTGTGAACACCCCTGAGAAGGGTTAGGGTCCCTCAACGCACTGCAGCGCATATTCTTCGTGCGCCCAATTCACAGCGTACGGAGCCATTACATGCTTAGTATGCCCCACGCATCATGAGAGCCGTGCCCAAGTGCGCGCGGCATGACGGCATAAAGTACCAGCAAGAGCATGCAGGGGAGTCGGTCACGAGAATCACAAAATACAACCAAATTTGACGACCATAATATGGTTTTCAGTGCTTTAACGCTTACATAGCGGAACGGGGCTAATGGAACGGCCGAGTTTTTGTGAATCTGCGATACATGAACTCAGTTGCGCCGACGACCAGAATGAAGATAGCATAATAGTGCATCGGCGAACCTCGTGCGAAAGTTCTTGGCTTAGGACTGAGCGCGACTTCTGGCGTCGAATCCCGGTCGAAGCGAAGCGTGTTCAGCTTCACACTTTATTGTGTCGGATACTGGGGCTCGTTTTGAGTTTACTGACCACAATGAGCCCACAACAATGTCACGCTTTCCACTTACACGACCAACTCAACTTTTGTACTCTTCCTCTCTCTTTATTCCTTTCCACATTCTCTTTCTCGCTTCCACTTTTTTCTGCCGAGAGCACAAGGGACTGTATATTTCACGTTACAAACTGTTCTGCGTCGTCTTCTCTGAGTCTGCACCTGTGATGCCTTCAAGCTCGAGCGCCCCGTTCTCCAACTTAGCAGCCGCTGCATCTTCAACATGGGCGTCCACGTCGCCGTACATGTCGGTGACGCGTTTGGCGTAGTACGACAAAATAAGCTGGCTCGTCAGGCCGAGTCCCATGAACACGATGGTGATGGAGTGGTAGGCGATGCGCAGTTTGTCGGCATCGTAGAAGGAGCAGTTTGCCCGATGACCAGCTCTATCTTCCCACACAAGGCAAGTGGCGTCAAACAGGGCCGTGTAGATGAGCGGGTACGGAATGGCTCCTGAAGCAGAAGAAAAAAAAAGAGAATAAATCGGAGGTTCTACGAAGTATAGGTATTAATTCGTAGTGTTCGGTACGAATTTGGAAGGCAGCGCATTTTTTATTTGTGTAAAACACGCGCAATAGGGACACGTGCCCCTTTCAAGAAAAGGATGAATTATCGGTAGCTCCGTGGCTCTAACCCCGTACTTGATGCGTAAGAGTTTGGTGGAGTGCAACTCAGTCATCTCTGTGGTTTCATATTTTCCATAAAACATTGTTTTTCTTTATCGTTAATCTATAAAAGCACTCATATCTACAGCTTTAGATATGAGTAGCTTTGAGGATATTGTTCCGTGTGGTGAGGAAGCCCACTAAGCAGGAACACACTGAAAAGATACTCTTCATTGGGTGGACCAGCGCCCACAAAGAACAAAACACCATGACGGCAGCGATAGCAACAAACGTGCTCGGTAGTCATCGCAGAACACAATCACCGCCGCTCTAAGCCGTGCTCAATTTATAGCTGACAATAACTTTCGAGATAAGGCGCAGCAAACGTCGACGACAATCTCGATCAACGTAGAGCCAATTGCGTGCGGCTACAAACATTCTAGATAAATCTGGTAGCGTGTCTTGCCAGAAACAAAGTGATAAAGCCGCTTGTTGGCGGTTTTGAGCGTGAACAAATAAACACTACAAAGCTTTGCGGCAGTGTCAATCTCTATGGAAGTATTCAATATGTCTCTGTCAACATTAGTTGTAATAATAGTACTCGGCGTAATAGTTGCAGAAGTACTTGCTGTTGGCCAAGTTGGTTCATAATAAATTTGAATGGCGCGAGGGAACGAACACCGGAAGAGAGAAAGATAGAAAGAGCGCCTTCATTAGGTCGCGCTCTTGACGCCATGCCCCTCAAATGTACAACGCTCGAGGAGGAAAATCAGTGCAGCTCTTTGTTTCCTCCCCGAAAGAGTTGTTTCTCAATGATGGCGTTGCACGATCTTGCCTCTGCAAAATATTTTACGAAAACTTTCTGAATTTCACCAAGCTAGAAGACAATTCTCGACGTCGCTTTTGTTTTACCCATTTTACAAGTCTCTGGGGCCGAAAAAGAGATTCAGAAAAACGTATAGGAGGCTCTTCAAGTCAAAGCAGAAAACTGTGCTTGTTTGTCGTTCATCCTTTAGAAATTGCTAGTTCAAGACAAAGAAAGAGAAAAACGGTGGACGCACGCTCAACGTCAATTGATTTGAAGTTCTTACAAGTATATCTGTATGCGACCATCTCTGACCTAGGTGTAGTTAACGACATGCAGGCTGTCTGTTTTCACATGCTGGTCAACATTAAATCTTTGTTCGTTAACAACCATTGTCGCATACACGGTACATCACACGCGTCTCGTAGCCCACTGTTTAACTCTTTTCAATTTTATATATGGTCAGCGGCAGCTGCGCTCCTGGGACTTTCAGACATCAAATTGTCACACAGGACAGCAAATACGTTTAACTGTCAAACTTAACAGCACTTCCTTCATTTATACAACGCTTCAAACTTGCAAAGGTTATTAAAAGAGAGTGGCAAGAGTACATTACTTACCGAGGAAATTAAGGCACCCGGCAAGCATTCCAACAGCCATACCCTTGTCTGCGGGGTCCACACACCTGCAAAAAGAGCCCCGTTGAACTTGAAACAGTTTCGTATGTTATGGTATAGGAGAGTATATGTGGCTTCCCAGGTAAACCAAGGGAGGTGTATAAACTGCGATGAACAGTTCAAAGAGGACTAAGGTGACAAAACTATGCGCTTTAATACCCGGAAAGATCGTTTCAAGAACTTTTCACAAGCGCTGAGAACTGCCTCCAGCAAATGGACTTGTAGGTCAACACACGCGGTAAACCAGGGGGCCTTCATAGTCAAAGCAATCAAAACGCCTACGATCGAAGAAGTCGTCCATAGAGCACTGAATAAACAAAGAGAACAGTGTGTATGTGTGAAAAAAGTGTAAACATATACAGCAAGAAAATAACATTCAGCGTTCAAATCACAAACGAGTAACATGAACAAAAACATAAAGTAATGCAACAACAGCACATTTTGAATCCATTTTTGTGACAAAAAAAAAAATGAAATGAAAAATACATAAAAGTTCCTTTAAACGCTGATCGCAGCCGAGAAATAAATTCGTAGGAATCAAAGCACAACAAACACTGTGCCGTTAGCCTCCTAATCTCGGTCTCTTCAGTGATCCCGCGCGCGGTTAGGTTTTCGTCTCTCCGAAGCACCCGGTTATTGCGAATATCGGACGCGTCCGCTGCCCCGGCAGTGATTGTCAAAGTGTTTGGTAATAGCTTTGACATTGCAGAAATGTCCCTTTAATTTTCCATTCAGGTCCAATCTGCGCGACACATATTTTGCTGCATTCCGCGATATGATTTGCGTGTTCGCTGGAACGCTAGTGTGCACACCTCTTTCGTTCATCAGTTAACGATTTTGTACATATTCTGCAATTATATTCATGCAGAAAAAGCAGGCTCGTATTAAAGCGGCGCTGAGTTTTATTCGGCCACTCAAGCGCGCCGTAAATGTAGGACGCCGCTACTATTCTTCTATTTTTCTCAGTGAACTGCACTTTCCTCTTCCTAAGCAAGAGATTAACAAGAGACGCAACTAACAGAGAGGGGTATGAACGAAGTCAAAGGCTCCTTGAAATTGCGTTTCATGGCATGGCTTTGGCAGTGAATATTAGCGAGGTACACCTGATTAATGGCTCTAGCAAACCAACTATATCTGCATTTCCATCTTGGTAAAGTTTGAAGGGCGATAAGAGAATTTCAGAAGATAGATGAGCGAGGAGCCTGCTAATAGGAGTCGCTAGCTGACAGTGAAAAATAACTCACGTTCATGCATGATCTACTAGCTTGTTTCCAATGCTATTTATTGGAAAACTTTAGTTTGCTGAGTCAAATGCTGCGTTTCTTCAAACAAATAAGGCAGAGCTGGCAGCTTTATGCTGCGCTCTCGAACGTCCACAGAGCTGTGCGGTCAGCGCGGTATCATCGCAGCATGATGCACATCACTGAACGGTATTTGAGTCAGTTTCAATGTTCTTGGATGTTTTTATTTTTATGGAAGTTCGGCATTCAATGCCTCACAAGTTTCACAACTTTTTGCAATAAAAGTTCCAAAAACGAAACCTTACCTTAGCGTGATCAGTGTGAGCCCCACTCGAGACAGCTGCGATATGAGCTTTCCTAGGCTGATCAACAGGACTAAAACGAACAAATTTTTGCACGGGAAATCGCAGAAGCCATTGGCGGTCGTGGGCAGCACACTTTCCAGCTGCGTGCTTGCGCTTCCCGCTATGCAGGCACATGCCATCGAACCCTGCGAAGTACAAAGCGGAGTCCTTGTTTCAGCCATAAAAGCAATTATTTATCCAACCAGCATCATTACACCCGGTCGCGGCCAAAGCTGGACAAAAGTGCCTCTCATTCAGCAGCAATTATATCTGTCCCTGCAGTTTCCCTGATCACATCTGTGCAGCTGATTTTCTGCCACCAGCTGACGTGTTTACCTTCGACTGCAATCCACTCTGTTGCCCTAACTGACCAACGGCTATCTATTCTGCGCATTGCATGTCCTCACCATGTCAATTCCGTCCTCTTTATTTCACGCGGGGCGTCATTAACCCTTTTATAGCACCACTTCAGCCCTTTATACTACAAGTACCAGTTAAGCGTTTACTGCAATCAAGAACTACATATTCTGCAAAAACATTGCTTGCTCCTAAACTCGGCTGAACAACAACTTTATTTACATGGAAATATGTACTTCTCCCTTATATACAACTTGTGAAGCACCGCGGACAAAAAAAAAAGCGTTAAAAAGTGAGTCCCTCAACGATGTTCTATGTGTACCGAGATAAAATTTTCCTGTTTTTTTTTTTTCTTCACTCACGTTTCCACGGTCTACGCATCCTGCTGCGCAGGGTGAGAAGTAGGTAGCCCGCTCGGCGACATGGCAGACTGGCTGGAACCGGCCCGTAGGGCAGGAGCAGTTCTCGTTGCACGGGTTGCTCAGGGAGAGCCTGCGCACAGAAATGCATTCAAAGACCGAAATATACCCCAGCTCTTAAATAGCGCTTGACTAAAAATTTACCATTAAATCAGTCATCTTGCAGAATTCTACTGTTTGAGGGCATATTGCCGCGTCGGGAAACCGAGAGGCTTATAGCCACTGACGGTAGCCATCGGAAGCAATACCGCTCCCTTGTAGCACTGCAGCCACTGCACTCCCGAAACGTAACTTTCTCTCATGACAATAGTCCGAAACCTACGAACTTCGTCTTGGGATCTTGCAGAATACGCAGTTCGCTTAACTCACTTTTCTAAGGTACGTTACGTCCACCCCTGTTACTGCGCTTCAAATGCATTACAGGCAATCCTCTAGGCAAGATCTGAACGCCTTTGAATAAGAAATACGCGTCTCACCATCTTATTGCTGAAATTTACACAAAATAAAAAGTGTTGTAATGTATTTTTCCCAACTCTCAAACCTCTGCAGTGATGCAATAAAGTATCTACTGAAAACGCTCTTTTCACATTATGCTGCTAAACCGAGCAAAGGCATAGAAGTCATAACGCGTGTCACTACTATCATGACATGGAAACTGCAACAACGATAGGTCCAACGTTCAAATTTTAATGGGCTGCAAGCCCTTTCTTTGTCTTTCTTTCTTAATCTCTTGGTCTCTGAGAGCGTAGAATTGTGGCGCTGGTTATTTTCGAGCGGCCGAAACATGCAATTGGTCTCTCCGGTTCCAAAAAGAATTTCCGAAAATGATGACATATAGGCACTTATTATTATCATCCAGTTCATTTATTTGCATTTATCGTCCGCTTACCGCATGGTCACAACTGGGCGCATTTCCTCCAGCCCATTCCAGTTCCCTTTTGCCCTCCCTCAATCCACCCTTTTAGCAGCGCCTTTCCGTCCAGTCAGCATAAAAATTCTTGCAGAGTACATGCTGTTTGGATAAAAGTGCACGGATTTTTACATGACAAAAGAACACTGCTGACTATAAGGCGCACTGCTGTAGATACTGCAGATAAATTTAGTCCGCTTGGGGTACTCTAAGTGTACTGACATCGCACCATGCACGGACGTCTTCTGCATTTCGCCTCCATCAAATGCATCCCCTCGAGTGGTATTGAACACGAGACCTTGGGGCCAGATGGCAAACGCCATAGCCAGTGAGCCTCCGAGCCGGGTGGACCTACCCGTTCAGGGCAGTCACTTGCACTAACCCACACCGCCCACAGCGCCACCTCTCAAGAGAGCGAGAAGAGCCGCGGCTCCGTGAGCAACAGCGTTCACCACGGCCTTAATACGAAGGAGTAGGTCGAGAACAAAAACAAAGTATAAATGTTGTACACTGAGATCTTGTTAATTCGAACTCTTCTGAATTGGGTCTTCCAGTTTATTAGAACTGAGGTTCTGGTTCCAGCGGACATTGCGTGAACTAACAGATGCTCGAGTGGTTGCTTTTAATTGGAAACTTACATAAGTAGGCAAAATTTTGAGTGCACTAAATTCATGTTGGGAACACTGGATACAATTGCTGTCAAGGCGCTTATATTTTCCAAGCCGTTTTTTATTGCACGACAAAGGTGTGGTTCAAGGACACCCCAAGAGGACACCCGAACACAGTACCTGCCATCGCTGTCCATACTTGTGCCGGCCAGTTGCCAACCAGAACAGCCGAGGAAGATGCCCGCGAAGAGGAAGGACAGGTTTAGGAAGTCACCCAAGGCTCCTAGTAAGCTGATCGTTCGGGCCCCGGGCTTCCAGAAGCGAATGATTATACCGCCCAGGAAGAGTCCGACCATCATAGCGAGGACCTTTGTGGGGCCTGCACATTATGTATCGGGTTTTACATGTACCCCTTAGAAATCATCCGCGACGGATAAAAGTCAGAGCATGGAAGACAAAAGGTGTGGAAGAAAAGCGTAAGCAAACAAATGAACACTCTCGCAGGATGCTCACTACAGTGAGAAATGAAGGCAAGTTACGCGCAACGAAATAAAAATCCCATAATGTCGCCTGAAAGCGCAGAATGACAAAGATAATAGAAGAGGCAAACCTGTCAAAAGGTTCGCGACACAATCGACATACATGCCGCCGAAATTAGCACCTCTTGTACTGATCAAGGCCCTCAATTTCTCTCTTGATGTTGGGGTTATTTGCTTAAAGCTTCTCTCTTTCCTTTATGTGCAGAGCAGCCGGCTTATCGGATGTTTTGTTAATGTTTTTCTCGTTTGTTTAACCCACCCCCTAATTCTTTTTTGTGGTCTTATTGTTTATGAATGGACGCGGTGGGGGGCCACCAACCACAAAATACGAAAGTGGTAAAAAATATTAATGCAGCATTAAAGGGCCTGACCTGAGTAAAAGCCATACGTACGCTTTTAAGATACCTGTGTGTATGAACAATCGCTCAATAACGCGATCTGTAGCAGCGAGGAATATATCATTGAGAAAAAAGACCGCTTCACTCTTGGCTAGGCAAGTGAATGCCCTAAATTTTCTTGTCTTTCTTTTCCGTTTTTAAATTGTATTGATGTCAAGTACTGTTAGCATTTGAATTGAAGCTGGTCCCAGATATATCGAAACCGTACATTTCGAATGGTTTGCTACATCGAACACACAAATTATCTCCTTGAAAATTATTTGTAAAAGTGTAGCACAGTCGCGTTGCATATCGAACTCCAATTTCGCTGGTCATTTGATGTATCGAACGACGTAACGCGCACTCGCAAGTGACGATTCTTCTAACTACGTACTTGGATCACTTTTCGCACGCGCAGAAACGTTGGCTGCGCGGCTTTGGGTACCTGCTGGCAGCAACCGCGCGTCAAGGTAAACTTGGGGTGTGCTATGGGATGGCCTTCAGCCTCGTACTTTTTCAACGTCACATTGCCGTCAAGCGGCAGAGCCAACATAACTAACCAAAGCCCACAGGCGGCCCTATAGCCGGGCGTTCATTTCTATTCTTCCTTCTAGGTGACAGGTAAGCTTAACTACTGCCATTTTTCATCCACATAATTACGGATATTCATTTAATTTTCATTTCATTTTATTACCTTAAAGGCCCCTTAAAAGGGGTGTTACATAAGGGGTGGCAAGAATAAAAGTACAAATTCACAATAAAAGGAAAGTTTCGACATTATCACTTAAAAGACTTGGACAAGTGATGATGGCAACGTTGTCTGGAAGGCCGTTCCAGTCTGCGGCTGCACGAGGAAAGAAGGAATTAGAGAAAGTGACGGTGCGTGATCGTGGACTGGCAACTTGTAGGTGATGGCTGGTGCGGTGAGATATGCGTGCGGGTGGAAGAATATAAGGTGCGATGTGCATAGGGCTGTGGAAGAATATGTGAAATAAAGACATGCTGGCAATGCGACGGCGGAGCGATAAGGGTGATAATCCGGATGCTGCTTTTAAGGACGAAACACTGATGTCATAAGAGTAGGATGAATGAATGAAACGAGCAGCGCGATTCTGAACAGATTCGAGGGCATTGATCAGATAGGCTTGATGAGGATTCCAGATGGGCGACGCAAATTCTAGTTTCGACCTTACGAATGATTTATAAGCTATCAAACTATTTCGCGATACCCTCCGAGTTCGATATATCTGGGTTCGGCTGTATTGTCCTCTTTCGTAATAGATACACTCACTTTGTCAAAATTCTTTTCTCACCTGGAACAGACTTCAAAAATATGCTATTGCACCTCGAAGCTGCATATTTAGAACCCTTCGACTTATCTCTTACATTCAAATATCCAATTTTTTTTTTTTTTTCACACAGCTAAGCTATGAGACCGACATTATTTCTTTTAAAGTACCGAGTACACACATCACAGTACGTGGCCCGTAACCTCACGAGGAAGTTTTTCTGCCCAGTGAAACGTTTTGGGCCTTTCACGACAGCGCTCAATAAGCTGCGCCTCTTGCATCTGGTATAACGCGGTCAGGCTTCCAAGCGCAGTATCGCACGGTAAAAGCGAACCTTTCGAGGTTGTCAGTAGCGAAATTACAAATGCGCAAGCTGAGCATCAGGATGGGCAAAATAGAAAACCCACCACAATACCTTCAATGAGAAAAGCAACTTCGGCAATAGTAACAAGAACGCCTCATATGCCAGTAAGGTGCGGAATCCGATGTTGTTCATGCATGCCTCTGTTTCTTAGTGTAACTTTCAACGCACTCAAACAGAGTTGGGATAACTTGCATTTCTCTGTGTATCTATATCTCGTATCTGGTGTTTATAATGAGGGAAAACAGGTTACGCAAGTAAGACTTTTCCTTTCACTGACCTGTAAAAAGGCTGGCCTTTGACGCCGAGACGCGGTACTGGTTCTCGACGTATTTCGGGAACATGCTAAGGTAGCCGCCAATGCCGTTGACGATGAAGACAAGCGTCACCATCTTCCATACCAATACAGGATTCTTGAAGAGGCGGCTCACAGCAATCTTGAAATCTGCGAACAAGCAAAACTTCTGCCCGATTCAACTGACCGGACGTATCTTGAAACGTATGATATGAGCAAAAACGAGAACAAGGTCAAAAAGCAGCAGGTGGCCGCCAACTACAGATTTTATTCTTCAAAATTTCACACATTTACCGCCTTGAAAAACAGCGATGCGAAAAACGAACTCAAAGAACTCCAAAATTGGAAATGCTAACTAGGCGTTGGGACCCTATCCTCTTCACATGCCCAAGAATTTAGGACCAAAACTTTGAAAATTCGAAAATTGTAAGATACTTTTATAAAAATGTTAAAGATAACGGCCCATTATTCTGATATGTTGCAAAATCTTTGTCTTAAAGGGTTTCCACTCATCGCATTGAAGAGTTAAGACTCCCGTAGAAAACGAATGGGGAGCGCTTTTGACGATAGCAAAAACATTCATCGAAAAAAAAAATCGACTGCCGTCCGGTGATACATCGATTGCTATAGTGAAATCTTACATTATATGAAAAAATTGCATTCATAAAAAGTTTCCCGCTCAAACATGCTTCTGCCCAGAATTGCTGGGTTCGTAGGCCATGGCTTTCTCCTCAAAAGAAAAGTATGCAACAGCTGTATCTTACCGGTACTCACCTATGGGGCAGAAACGTGGAGGCTAACAAAGAGGGTTCAGCTTAAGTTAAGGACAACGCAGCGAGCTAGGGAAAAAAAAAGACAAAACTCAAGGTGGGTTCGATCGCATGAGCACCTTTTGAAGAAGCGGTCCGATAATTCCTCTTTGATTTGTCGATGGTGAAACTAGCTGGATGAGGTTACACACTTCGCGGTGCCTTTGCGTTCGCAGCAGGGGAGTGCGCACGGACGTCTTCCAGAGCTCCTCGAGGAGTACTTGGTGGCGAAACTGCTTTTGGTTTATTTGTGGTACGAGTTTTATTCACAATGTGAAAAATGTCTGAAGCAGATGCGCATACTGAGACTCTAAAAAGGAAAGTTATTGCACTTCTTTTAAAAGTTGATATCATGAATTCCCGAGAAATCGTGTGTTACATTTTTAACAATTTCAACTGCTTCGGCTGTCCGCTTAAGGTCGTTGTACGATCGTTTTTCGGGCGGATCCGCCAGCGAGCGAACCGCTCGCTTTCAGCCTCCGCTCGGGCGTGGGGCGGAATGGTGTTGTACGATCACTTTTGCTGCTGGCGGACGAGACGGATGGTTCGAACGTTCCGATTGGCGCTCCCGGCAGTGCCGCCCGCCTAATCGCCTGCAGCGGTACAGGCATGTGTTTGTAGCGAAACACGCAGATATCTTGCGGCAGAAATTACCCATATTAAATGCGGCGTATTGAAGACAATATCCGTTGCGTCAACGTTTCTTTTGCTGCGGGATTTTCGTCGAAGGTAGACTCGTGGTCGGCTGTGATTCGGGCTGGAACGGCACGAATCTCGGTTCAGACGACCCTGACGGCCGCGAAACAATTCGCGACAAAACTTTGCAAGATCGAAGGTAGTCTGCTCATCTGAAGCGATGCCGTCGGAAACGATACGTGTTTGGATCATTTCTACCAAAGAGATTGAAAAACGCGTCACATCGCGTCCCCGTTCGACGATACGTTCTCACAACGGACCGTGATTTCCGGCCCCAAAATAACAGAATGCTGCCTGCTCTGAAAGTTACGCTGCCCAGACGATTTCGCTGCGACGACGCAATTCTTACTGCGAATTCTTGATCGGGCCACACTGCAGTACAGGCTGCTAACAATCGTCCTTAGTTACTATCGGCATAATCCCACTTTTTAAAATAGTTACGATTGCATACTTAAAATTTTTAGTCAGTTATTCAAAATAGCACACTTCAGTGTTTTTGCACTGCTGACCGAGAAAAAAAAAATGATTGCACTTGCAGCCTTTCCCAAGCAATTTGCACAGTCACTGTAATATGCAAACGGCCTTCTCCTTGGCTCCCTATACTGTTACTGCAAAAGACATGTTTACCTTTTCAATATATAAGGTGCGTGCGTGCGTGTGGGGGTGTGTGTTAATTGTGCATGCGTTTAACATTCACAACTTAGCACAACACTGCTGTCAAACACTTATGCTAATGGACATGAGAAGTTATGTTTCCAGCTAATTGGAACAGGTAAAATCAGTTGTAATTAAAGCAGTTATGCATTTCACAGAACAGCGAAAATGTAACAATAATGATTTATTTTTGTCATGGCTTGAGCAGGGCATGTAATGCGAAGGCAAGATAACCGATGGTCATTAAGAATAATGGAGTGGATTACAAGAGAAGGCAAGCGTAGCAGGGTGCGGCAGAAAGTTAGGTGGGCGGATGAGATTAAGAAGTTTGCGGGGATACGGTGGCCGCAGCGGGCGAAGGACAGGGTTAACTGGAGAGGCATGGGAGAGGCCTTTGCCCTGCAGTGGGCGCAGTCAGGCTCATGATAATGATGGTGATGATGATGTTGGCCTGCTCCTTGTTCCTAATATCGAACGCTTCTAAAATTTCCTCTTAAGTTCTGCCTTTCAAATTGATGTTCTTTTAAAAATGGGTTACTCTTAAATAATTTCTCAACAGTTTATGAGAAAGCACGGACTTCTCCCGCTTATGTTCAGACACATTCTGCGGACAAAGCTAATATGTGTTCTAGCAGGGAAAACAACGGTACGGAACAGATGTTAAGGAGTTGAAAAGAGGCCATAGAAATAGGCCATAGAAATGCTCACAGCTTAAAGATGTGATTTTGTTTCCCAGAATTCCATGTTGCTTTCCGTATTCCAGATTTGTAAAAGCAGTAAAAAATTACGATTGTTGTTCCTTTCAAATACCAGTCCAAGGCATAAGCGCCAATGCGAAGGTTAGTGGATACAAGTATTGCCTCTTGCCGTGGCTCTCGGAAAGGGAGATATTTTGTACATGTACTTGCGTACCACCTTCCCCCTTTTTTTTTAGCTCCTGTCGGCTTTCCAGTGAGGATATAAAGACAGAGAGTATAGATGCAATGACACTGCGAATAGTTAACGCCCAAAGTGATAGACGGTGTCTGAGTTTACCAGGCTCGTACGGCCAATGGCGTCATTATTAACTTCAGAACCCTCTTTCGAAACTTGTACAGCCCAAAAATTCTGCGAGCCGGCTGTCGACTGAGAGACAAACTGGCGAGCCGCTAAACTGTAAAAACAAGATGAGGAGACCTATATGCATTATAGTAATGGTGATTTGGAATAAATGGCACAATGGTATCGTGGTAGAAGAGGGCTATGGTACGGTGTCTCTGGTATAGACGAGGGGAAATCAAGGACCCATTTTGGCAAGCAAGTCACCCCTTATGGTTGATCCTCCACATAGGTTTCGCGGCAGAGAAGCCCAGCACTACAAGAAACCCAGCACTTGTAATTACTGTCGAACCTCGTTTTAACGAAATATTGGAAATAACGAAAGGAATCACAATCCCCCTTCGAAGCTCGGTCAACACGGGCTATAACGAAGCTGCGGCTATAACGAAGTAATACCCTGGCCCCTTCAACTTTTTATAACGAGGTTCAGCTTATTGGCAGACTGGTTGGTACGCTGCTGCACTGGGGATCGGGCTTCACACTTCCCGCCTAAGAGGCATATTCTCAAATGCATAGGCCACCACAGCGGTGAAACTTTACTTGGAAACGTCGCCGCATGCGTCAATCGCCGACTTGTATTGTGTGCTCACCACGTGCGTCGTTGACTATCTTCTCCCCAAGTGACTTGGGCTCTGCCTTCTTGATCCCTGGAGCTGCATACACAGAGCTCCTCCGAATATGCTTGGGAAACAGAGCCATGGGCACTGACATCAACGCCATGGCACCACCCCAAATGACGAAGCCCATCCACCAGGCGCCGATCCAGTTCGGGTGCGTGCGGCCGATGCCCGGGTTCTCTGTTGTCCACACGACAGCCAGGAGAAACCAAAGGCATATATTTGTAGGTTAGGCGACCATTTTCGTGTTTAAAAAGAGAGAACGCAATACAAGATTTCCTGAGCGGCCTCTACTCGCCTCCACCGGTTTTTGAACTGTTCTAAGGCTGCCACAAAATGATAAACTCCTAGACCACTGTTAGGTTTCCATTGTTTTCTCTATATAACTATTTTTTAACGGTGAAGCAGACGTTGTTGGCATGAAGTGCAGAGTGTAACACGGAGATGACAAGAAATTAGATTGTTAGAACTCTATTTTGGAAAGAGCAAGGTGGTGCTCTGGAAAAATTGTCTTCATGTTCTTCTCTAAAGAAGAAACACGCTAAAACAACAAATGTAAACAAAGAAAACGTAATTTATTTGAGCATTTGTGTGGCAGTGAGGAAAGGCGCACACATAAATTCTCTACGACATTCGACTTTATGGGGCGAGATAGGGTGAGCCCTTCGAGGTATATATGTTTACTGCTCAGCCTAAACAAACTGCTATCCTTCCTCGTCCATACCGTATTACAAACAATTTCTCATTTACTGGCACAGGTGTCGTCACTATATTATCTTGTCGTCTTACACTTTGCTGAACAATAGCGACTACGTCGAATTAGTGTACTGAAACAGCGGAAAACGGTGCTTTCTCGACACCTCGCTCCTTCATAAAAACGGTAAAGCATTCAGGAAGGAACTTTTTTGCTAAATCTCTCATGAAAGTGTTCAAAAATGCGTATCGCAAGTTTTTACTCCTGAATGCATCGGCTTCATGGCCCTAATCTAGGGTATAACAAATAGCGTCACCGAAGGAGTAAACCCAGTAAACCACTGCTTTCTGAACATAATACATCCGGTTTCAGACTTTAGTACTTAAGATCTTTTCATAGTTAGGTTACTTTCACACAGAGTGAGCTGTTTTTTTATTTTCCCTTTGTTTGTTTGTTTTATTATAAGCTGTGCCACTTGAGCCATGGAAGGTTAATCACGCAAACAAGCCCAGCAAGCTATGTCTGATTCAGATCACACGTGCACCGTACATCTGAAACAACGTATCTCTCCGTTTGACGCTGTCTTATACGCATTCTCTGCATTAATCAAAAGTACTTTTTTGACTATCATAAGCCCAATTTCCTCCTCTGTGAAAGAGCAGTGTTAAACTCTGTTACCATTACGCTAATATTTTTTTTTTCCAGGCAGCACCTAATGAAAGGTACAGACCAGCATTGCGCAGCTACCGAAAACAGAGGTACAGTCGCAAGAAATACGGGTGTGTTCAGAAAAACTCGCTTACCGAATGGCGACTCGTATATACTTAGGCAAACTGATGCGGACACGTATCCGAGCATAGGACCGACGAGACGCAACGCCATGATCAAACCTGCGCAGAAAACGCAATCACTCAAAACTGCACTTTGCTCCATGTTATGCATGAACGAATGCTTTCTACGCGTTTGTGTAATGCGGCCATAACTTTGTACATATCTGACCGCGAACAATATTTATCATCGTAAACTAGAACTCCGATGAGTTCCATCTCAGCTTCTGCATGCAATGCAATGATCACGTCAGCAGTATCTATCTCGACAGTTTTTTCACTGCAGTCATTGAGCCCAATCATGCGCTACAGTTAGTTACAGTTAGTTACAGCTAGTTACAAGAACGGCAACATATGTGGTCTGACACCCAATCCTACACATTGCATAGTCCCAAACTTAAGCCTTCCATAAAAGAGTTGATACTCACAGGGGTCATGAATAAAAAGTTTCGTCTACAAGGGAGCGCTGTACCCCTTTAAAATTCTTCTTGTTTTTCCTAGAAGACACATTTCAGTTAGACCTCGAAGGACCTCATTTTGTTGCTCATTTAAAAAATTCGACCTTTTGCAGAAACTTTCATTTGTTCGAACGACATAAAGTGATGGCACACATCCTCTTTAAAATACAGCCCATGCCGACTGCTATGATCTCACTACGGCAACGCGCAGGACATAACGAAACGTTGTGAGGTCACTTACTGAAGTAGACAGGAGAGTCCTTCTTCTTGACGTTGTCGTCAGTGTACGTTGACCCTGATATATAGAATGTCGTGCCTCCAATACCACTGAGAAAGTTGGCTAAAAACAGCAGGGATACGGCCACAATGGCTGTGGGGGCTTGCGTCTCGTCTTTGACAAAACTGGACTCATTGCTAATGTCGTCTTCACCTTGTGTGCAGAATTTGAGCTTTGTCTTCGGATTCCTCAGTCCGTGAAGTGATCCGGCGTCTGCTATCGTGGAAGACACATCTCCTGTGTGGCTTACGAACCCCGGACCGTAGATGAGGTACGGCAGCACATTGAAGAAACACGCCAGCACGGACACCCAAACTCCGAAGGTGATAATTTTGGGCCTGCTAATCTTTGTGGCATAATATCCGATCAGCAGGCTAGCGAAGAGCGCACTGATGTTGTCAGCGATGAGAATGACGCCCACTGTCTTGGCAGTAAGGCCGAACTTCCTCTCTATAGTTGAAACGCAGCCGTACAGGTACGCTTTCAGCGCACCTTGGAAGATACCGAACAGCGAGTAGCAAATGAGGAAATAGTAAGCCTTGCCAAATCGCTGAAGCCATGGAGGCCGATATCCTAAGCAACCGCACATGAAATCGGGATCTGTCTCAGGCCGTTTGCCTTCCTCATCTCTGGGCTCTTTCGTCGGCACGGCTTCGAACCTGGATTCTTTGAGAGACATGAGCTGATAGCTGTCGTTGTGTCAGTAAAACAAAATTCTTAGCATCAAGGTGAATTTTATGTAATAGGGACACCTTGGTAGAGGAGAACTTAGGCGATGTCACCTCGAAGGGTCCAATGCGCTGTCTGACTGGCGAAGTGTTTTGTCTGCGGGCGCGGCACAGGTTCCGTAGCCATTCAAGTGTCGGCAGAATAGGCGGCGCCTAGTTTCAGATACCGATCATCTAAGCCAAAGCTTCCGACTGAGAAAACACCACTGCGTGTCTTGTAGATAACCTGGAAAACACGTGCAAAGAGGGAGATACGGAACCTTGTGATGTCGCCGGCAGACGCTCTCGATAGTTCTGACAGTGACCGCCTTTTTTTACCTCTCCTGCTCTGTTAGGTTTTGTTTTTGTAGGGAGCAGCAGGATAATTAAAAAAAAACTAAGCCTATTAATACTTCTGTAGTTCTGAAGCCGCATCTGCAGTAGACCTGTAGCATATGTGAACAGTTTGACAGAACCTCTAAACAGCAATGAATCCGTATGAAAGGCGAACTTAGGCACCCAGCCACTCCTCTAACCAGAAAGAGCTTCTCTCAGTTCCTTGTTCACCCTCGGATACTCCCTTTGATCAGTCGGTTTTGTTAATTGGTAACATTCATCCAGCTTATCAATACGCTACCACGTGAGTGTATGCATGTAGTCTTTGGTGCATTGCAACACCACGTAGGCAGGATCCTTGCACTTGCGAATCCGACCCAGCTACGTCCTATGCAGCATGTGCTTTAACCCCTATCTACGACGGCTTCCCCGAACTCACCCACTTGACGGAAACCGGCGTTACGCATTTCGTCCCTTTCGCTGTCCACTCCCCTCATCAGCCCTCCCCCACTTTTCTCTCTTTCTTCCATGCTAGCTGCCTGATAACTGAAAGGCCAGATGCGTTGAGAGACTGTTACTGTGCAGGGAGATAACTTTTCCTCTTCGTTACAACCACAACCACACAATCGCGCACGCACACACGCAGACAAACAAGCACGCGCACACACATTAGACGCAAATACCTCGTAAAATAAAATTGTGTTACTTCTGATTGAAGCCAGAACAACAAAAACAAACTTTGGGAACTCCTAAGTAAACTCTTAGTAAGTGGTACGCAATAGAGCAAGAGGCTCTCTGCGCAACTCGGCATGCATAATTTCTCTATGCGCACACATCAGTCTTGGAACCTGTTTTTTTTTTTTACTTTTGAAATTTCCAAATTTTTTAATCAATTCGTTAGCATTAGAAGAGTTAATGCAAGCGGAAACGGCGACCGCCGTCTGTCAGCAGCCAGTGGTAGGTGGCAGCCTGCGCACAGCACTACGAACGAACCTAGTGAACTACCTATACGAACTTAGTATACTACCTCGGATACAACGAGCTTTCGTTTCTGTACCTCGGATGTAATGAACTTAGTGTGTTGACCTCGGGTATGGCGAACCCAAGTGTACCATCTCACATTTAACGAACTTTAGTGTGTCAGCTTCGGATATAACGAACGTTTGGCTTCTAGCGCATTCAGACGATCCACCACCATGATCATCATCGTCAGCCTGACTACACCCACTGCAGGGCAAAGGCCTCTCCCATGTCTCTCCAATTAACCCTGTCCTTCGCCAGTTGCGGCCACCGTATTCCAGCAAACTTCTTAATCTAATCCGCCCACCTTACTTTCTGCCGCCCCCTACTACACTTGCGTTCTCTTGGAATCCACTCCGTTACCCTTAAGGACCAACAGTTATCTTGCCTTCTCATTACATGCCTTGCCCAAGCCCACTTCTTCCTCTTGATTTCGACTAGGATGTCATTAACCCGCGTTTGTTCCCTCACCCACTCCGCCCGCTTCCGATCTCTTAACGCTACACCTATCATTTTTCTTTCCATAGCTCGCTGCGTTGTCCTTAACTTAAGCTGAACCCTCTTTGTTAGCCTCCACGTTTCTGCCCCATAGATGAGTACCGGTAATATACAGCTGTTGTAGACTTTTCTCTCGAGGATTGGTAAACTGTCGATCCACCGAGGGTCGACAAAAAGTTTTTTTAAGCATGAATTGCTTTTAGTTCCCATTGTCGGCGTGCTGCCGGTGACCTTGGCTTCAGGACGGAGGGAGAACACCGAGGCGAACCTAAACGATCTGAGGCGAAACTTTCAGTCCGCGAAGTGCGTGCTGCGCAGCCGCCGAGCAGCGCATGAACCAACAACAGCCTCTTCGTGGTCCCGTGGTGGGCGGAGCTATCGCGCGTTGCAAAGGCACCTACATTTTGCCCTGCAGCCTGAGAGGCGCAAGCACAGTACTGGTGGCACTTGATAAGCAAGACAACAGCGCCGCGTGAGCTGTTGTCATTACGTAATTCGCGCGAACCCTATAACCATGCCTGGAACACATAGAATACAGGTCACATGGCGCCATCTATTAACAAGCCAAGTAACTAGCTCTAATTTGTTGTTCGGAGCTGGTGACAGCGGCGTGGGACCGCGGCGAAGGTCCCAACGTTCTGTGCAGCACGTGCTGTCACCACCTCTGCCCTTCGGCACGTGGCGAGCGCTGGTCGCGCTGGTCGCCATACATAAAGAACGGCAAAGGAAGCCGGGCGTACTGTCGCTCATGTATAAAAGTCAAGGAAAGAAAAGTAGCCAATGAGAGACACTCCCCAAAACTCGTGTGTGGCTATCAGTATCTATGTGCCGTCCTATAGACTAAAGTACGCTTTTCCTGCAGTGCATTTCGCGCTTACATCTACTCTGGACGACGAGTTAGTCTGTGATCTTTTTTTTTTCTGCGTGGTTAAGGAGCTAAAACTAAATTTTTGTTCACTATAAGATATAGAAGGCTTCCTTTAACCAAGTCTACCGAATTTGGAAAATTGGAAAATTGTTTTTTGAGGAAAATAAATGGCGCAGTACCTATCTCACATCTCGGTGGTCCCCTCATCCGCGCGGTAGGAGAAGGGATAAAGGAAGGAGTGAGAGAATAAAGGAAGAAAGAGGGGTCCCAGTGGAGAGCCCCAGAATAATTTCGACCACCTGGGGATTTTTAACGTGCGCTGAAAGCGCACAGCACACGAGCGCATTTTGCGTTTCGCCTCCATCGAAACGCGGCCGCCGCGGCTGGGTTCGGACCCGGGAACTGTGCATCAGTAGCCAAACGCCCTAACCAGTGAGACACCGCGGCGGGCAGCATCGAATATGCCTTGATGGCTTTATATCTTGAGACCCTATACCTTGGTATAAACAAAACCACAGCAGTTCCTGGCTTCTCACCATGGCAATAGGAAAGGAAAAATTTTGACTTATGCTGATGACGTTGCTCTTTTTTGTTCTGATAAACTGGACAGTTGCGTGAGAGCTCGGATGTGGCCTTGTTATGCCGGGAAACCCGCCCAGATTCCAAATCTGCAGGCCGCAAACTTTCTCCTGCGAACGTCCCTTTGACAAGCCCTGGTGCTGCGCCGCAAGGCAACGTGCCCTAACGCTCCCTTGACAAGCCACGATGCTGCGCCGTAAGTCAGCAGGGTCTTAAGGAGAAGCATCGGCGAGCAGCGTGCCTGGACACGTCGCTGGGTGCCAGACTACGAGGCGCCCGTTTCCCTTTCCCCAGGGTGTCACAGCGCGCGGCAAAATTTGAAGCGGGTGGCCGGCGCGGTCGCTGGTTGGTCCTTTCGGACTGCCGTCGAGTGCTGCCTTTGGATTGGCCAGTTCTGAGGGGCCGCCGTTCCTCAGGCTATATAAGCCCCACCGCTGCCGCTTGGGCAGCAGCTACAACTACCGGAGTGACCGAGTGACCGGCCCACCGTGAGTCGAGTGCTGCTCACGAGTGGAGTCGGGTGGTGTGACGTGCTGGTGTCTCGCTGTTGTGTAGCTCTCGGCCCCCGTGCCGATGTTGAACTATATTATGCCCTGTACATAATGTATAAACCATTTTCTTAGTCTTACCGACGCCTGACTCGGAGTCTTCGCTACCGCTAAGAGAGCTGGCAACGCTCAGTCACGAAACAGGTGGCGAGATCAACGGGACCAACTCTATGGCACAACATTGGTGGCAGCGGTGGGATGCCCAAAGTCACAACAGCCTATAATATGCATGAATCAAAAGGGCTCTGGCAATGACCATTGGGACCTAGTGCATTTTTGGAGGCATGATGACGCCGAAGATATTCAGCATTAGGGACCCCCCTTGTATGAGTATCGCAACAGTGGGCCACACTGGGATTTTCACATCTTTTCCGTGAGGCGACAAACCCAGGCTTGGATAGGTGTGGCGCTGTATAGTTTGCACAAGCAAAAGTATGCAATATATTCTCGGTATCGAAGCTTTGCACTTGCATTTACGCATGTAACACTTTCATTTAACATTTGCATTTAACACTTGCATTTAACACTTGCATTTACGTAATGCAAGTGTTGCATTGTGCATGCAAGCAAGTACAGGCAACGCATTCAATTTTTGCGCCTTTTGTGTGGCGCTCTTAGAGGGAGTCTATACGTCGAGACAGTTTGTTTCTCCGTCTCGAGTCTGGCGGAGATTGTCTGAGCACTTGTTTCTCCTTCAGTTTGTTTCAAGGTTTTTCTGTTTCAAAATGGCAAACGATCCCCTCCTCATAGCTGTGCTTAACCGATTATTAAGTGCGCATTTGCCTATACTATTCGCGCAAACTAGTCATATACGTGAGGGGCCTTTTTAGGTTTTTGTTAAGGAAGTGGCCAACATATTCTAATTGCTCGCTGTAAGTTTCGTCTTAGAGTACCTGTAAAGTCTCTCCAAAAAACAGACGACAAAAGTTCTGATTCAGGCGTTATTTATTATGCCCGATGTATTATCAGCCTTACCTCTACTTTTTAACGCAGTGTACAGTCTAGCCCGTTTATAACGAAGCCACTTATAGCGAAATAGCGGTTATAACGAAGGGATTTCAATTTCTCATTCCCATTTTTGCGTTTTCAATACATTTTGGGTCCGGTTTTAACGAAGTAAATAAGAGCGCGTCAGCGGATATAACGAAGAGATTTAATACCAACCGAAAAATAATCTGCCAATCAACACATTTTTGCGTCCTTGAGGCGATTTTTTCCGCGAAAATAAGAGCAAAATTCGTCTCACTGCGTCCTTTCGTGGCGTCGTCTGCTCTCCTGCGGAGCGAAAGGTTGCTTCACTGCATTGCATGGCACGCCGGTCTCGTGTTGCGCCGTCCTTGAACGGCGTCACGGCGTAGAGCGGTAGAGCACACCGCGCAGGGGAAAAATGTAAAAAAGAACAGAGACGATTTTTTTTTTTTTTTCGATGACGTAGCAGAGAGCGGCCGTCTTGGCCAATCGCGGTTCTCTCCGCCGAGACGGCCTGCTTGGAGCAGCTTTGGGATTCCGCTAGCGACTTGAACCTTGTGCCTGCGGGTCCAAGCCACATGGACTTCGTTTTCGCCGACGAATACCTTGTTGCCACCGAGGACTTGACGACTGAAGAAGTTGCCGGGAGTGTCATGGAAGAGACCTTGGCGGAGAGCGCCTCCGACAGCGAATGCGACGATGCTAGTTGTGCCCCTAAGCCGGTCACCTCCGCAGCTGCCATCGTAGCTGTGACACCCTACGGATGTACTTCGGGAGTCCGGAGTTCGACCAGATCTTTGGTTCGCAGTTGGATGGTATGGAAGCCGCAATCCTGAAGTCCGCACTCGTGAAACGTGTTCAGGGGACGCTGGACGACTTCTTTCAGCGGCAATAAATCGGTATGCCGATGTCTGCATTTTTTTTCGTAGTCCGCATATTACGAAATAGCGGATATAGCGAAGTGATTTCCGATTCCCGCCGACTTCGTTATAACCGGGCTAGACTGTATTAATTAAAGCGGGTTCAATGACTGTGTGTCCAATCGACCGCAAAGACTTTCTGTTTTAAACTTCGCACGTCAGCCATATCTGTCAGAACGTGGCTTCGTGCTAAAAAGGTGTTCGTTCCATGGTCTGTGAACTGTCGCATAGACATTCTTCAACCGGCTGTCCAAAAGGGTATTGAGATCACGCCCTATCAAATAAGATTTTTGCCTACAATGGAAGGTTCTAAGGTTCCATGTGATCTTTTTGGGCTCATGGGTCTGTTCGGCCTGTGGAAGAGTCGCATTACAGATCGGCAAGCAGAACCGCCGCGCTAATGGAAGCTTGTGTTCAGAGTGCAGTCCGACCTCTGTCTGAGTGCCTTTACTAGATGTGAGTGTGTGTCCCCGGAATTGTGATCTGCGGGCAGAGTGATACAAGGGGGGTGGTGTGACCACGTATGACGGGTTCGCGGAATGTGGTCTGGTTAAGTAAGGCTAGAAGCCTGTCAGTATTGTACTTCCATGTAATAAAAAAAAGTGCTTAGGTGGACAAGGGGTAGCGTTCCTTACTCGCTACGCAAGTGTCCCTGGTTCGTTTCCTATTTCACACCACTTTCTTTTCATCGCAATTAATGTACTGTACATTACTTACATGTCATAATGACGTTTGGGTCATGTTGCGATCTTATAATCAAAATGTATCTGTCGTTTCAATCAGTTTTAGTTTCGTGTGACGTCACGACCCTGTAGACCGATGCAGAATTTGGCAGTGAAGTCATCACTGTTCTACTCTGTGATCGTTAGGGGGTGTTTGAATTACCGGCGCGAGGGCATGTGGTTGTGGCGTCCCGTCTAATTCACCCAATGTTGATTTTCATCCCAAAACATAAGGGTTTTCTTCGAACGACTGCTATAACGCTATCGATCATGTTAATATGGACATCTGTCCATTAGGAAGAAGAACACTAACATGGGTCTGTTGTCATCTTTCCCTTCCGTTACATTTCATTCAACATCACTTCGAAAGTAATAACACAGCACAAAATATTTATTAATAGCCCTGGCGTTTTCCACAAAAGACACAGTTCATGAATATTTCCGCCATATTAAACCATTTTTGCTGAAGCACTGCTTTTGACAATGGCGATGATAGAGAAAGCATTCTCTTTGGCTTATTTAATGTACTGCTCAGGCAGTAACGAAAGGCCACTGTGTGCTGTTGCTTGAACACGCCACAGACATAAGTGCACCTTCCTTAAACTCACGTGACACTTCAAATATGATTCCCAATTTGCCATTTAAATTTCACGCCATAGCGTAAGGACCCCGTTCTGCAGAAAAGCCGGCGTTGGTGCTGCCATCGTCGGCGTCGGCGTCCTGTTGTTACCGAAAAATCCGGATTGGTTGAAAAAGTGGCTGTTACAACAGGCGCCCCTAGATGGCGCCGGCCACACCAGCGAGACATCGGATCTTCAACGATCGGAGCAACAGCGAGCGACACGCCAAGCGCACGGGTCGTCGTCCGCCGTATTCCTCCTCAAACTCATACAAACACACGGTAGGCAGTGACTCTCGTTGCCACCGACGCTACTCAAGCTGCAACGTAGCAGACCCATCGCTGAATCCCCTGACCCTAGAGGTTGGGAGATAGACACGCAAGCGCTAGGCCACGCAGTCACGCTCGTACGGCTTATTTAAAGGGGGGCTTTTTATGTATGTCGTGTAGTCTTTGACACAATGATTGTGACTGAAAAATAGGAGGCGGTGTCTGTGTCGGCGTGGGCAACAGAAACCGCTGTCATGTCTTAGTGCTCCCCCAATTTTTATTCTGTTCACGTAAAATTTTACACTCCGAAATTTCACATATATATTCAGCAATATAGTTGCGGCGTACGCCGCAGGTCGCAGTTTTACCATGCGTGAATACTAGTTTCCAACGAAACCTATTCACTCTGGAGCATGTGCAGTGAAATTTATTATCGCCAATCTAGTTTTTCACGAACATCAATCAGCCTTTACACTGAGACGCCAACGTATAGGCAGGGATCCAAACGAAGACGCTAAATGCTAAGGACGCCAATGCTGTGTACGTCCACTTAGCCATCGTGGGACGACTATTTAGGTTCTGCCGTTTCCACACACATTTGAGTTGACTTGCCCGCGATGTTCTCCTTGCGAGCTGCATTCGTCGCGCATTCACTAAGCTTTACTGGACGTGAGCAGAGCCCGGCGTGGAGTCTTACAACACGAAGACCCACAAACGGTCGCCTAAAATGGCGCTCATTAGCACTCTGCGGTGTCTTTTTCGCGCTTAAACGCGCGCAATGCAAGTCCAGAAGGAACCACCTATTCCCACTTATGAACTCAGGGGTGCTTTCTTCTCGGCGTCGATGCCGTTTGTGCCGTTGATCTCCAACACGCCATTTCCTGGCTTGGACAGGTCCCCGACTTCGGCGTGATCGTCCTCTTCACCGTACATGTCTTTGACCCGCTTGGCGTAGTAGGACATGACCAGCTGGCACACCAGCCCGATGCTCATGAAGACGATGGTGACAGCGTGGAAGGCGACGCGCAGCTTGTCGGCGTCGTAGAAGGAGCAGTTGCCTCGGTGCCCTCCGCGGTCTTCCCACACTAGGCAGGTCGCGTCGAAGATCGCCGTGTAGATGAGCGGGTAGGGTATGGCTCCTGTGAAAAAGAAGGACACAAAATTAGAACACACTAAATTGGCTCCATGCGAGAGCATTAAGCTGGAACCGCATAGCGCGATTTTGGCCGCGATTTCCGCGCGGATGGTGGGATAATACATCACGAAATCGCGCCGCCGCGTGGTTCTACGCGAAGTACGTAGAAAAGAACGCTTCGCGCGGCGGCGCTGATGTCACGGCCGCCGTCCACCAATCAGCGTGCAGTCACGTGTCATTTTGGTTTTTTGGTTTGCCAACAGATGGCTCTGCTCTCCGAACGCCTCTAAAGCCCCTCAATAAACTAATTGCTTCATTGGGGGACTTTACGCCTCTCGGCGGAACCTTTTTGGCGGAACTGTGTTGTTTCCTCGGCAGAGCTGGCATTACCCCGCGTCGGCGGCAACGCGGCCGTTCGCCGCGCGTCGCACACTCCATGCGGTTCCGGTTTTACATGGCTCCGTCGCGTCAGCAAAAAGGATCCGCCATACGTGTCCGCAAATTCTGCCCTCGCGATAACCTCGTTCTCTGAATATAAATGTGTGCAAGTGGGATTGTGATAGATAGTGTGGGATAAAATTTTGCCGTGAGAAAAATTTGGCTGATGTGGTGTAATTAGTTCATTAATTAAACGCGTAAAAAACGTGAAAAATGCACTTATACGTCAAAATAGCCACGGACGTCGATGTAGTACATGGACGTCAGAACAACCACGGACGCCGATATAGTATGTGGACGTTTTGCTTTCGCATTGCTCGAATGCGGGCCGTCGCAGTGATGTCAAAATTTTTTTGTTCTTTTTTCACAGTTGTACACTTGTAGTGTGAGCGTTTATGTGCTGACCTGCAATCTAAACACAGATAGGCATATATGGGAATAAAAAGAGAGTAAGATGTCGTCTAGTGCACTGCCTGTTATAAAAGGGAGTGTGGTAGAGAACAGCTTATTCCCTTTTACTCCTTTTTTTTTACTGTGTATGTGTCAAGGCTTGACATTAAATCGTGGCATTAGCCTTTCGTAATCATGCTGCGGTTTAGAAAGAGCCTACAGATTAAATAGAATGCATACCGAGGAAGTTCAGGCAGCCGGCAAGCATCCCCACTGCTATTCCTTTGTCTGCCGGGTCAACGCACCTGCAAAACATGACAGAAGGAAGATACGGTTCAGCGGCGAGGTGATGCAAGGCTGTGCTCTGAATAAAAATGTTGCGGTCTATTATACTCTTTTTGGCATCAATATCAAGCCAATATGAAATGAAGAAAGGAAGCGGCTTTTATCTGCGGGACACTTAAAAGGATTCGACACCAAAAGATTTCGTCTTAGTTTCGGCTGCGTGTATCGTAGCACATTTATGGCGCTACAAATATCAGGAGGGCAAGACCTACACTCTTACCAAAGCTTGCAATACCAGGGCTGCAGCTATACCGGCACTACACGGCCCGGCCGAAAACGTCACGGCCTGGAAACGTTTTACAAGAGCAGTATGTACGTTACTGGAACTAAGCGGCAGCCTTCTGTCTACAGGAGATTGTGTGCATGCGTACAAAAATTTTGGTACACGGTTAAGACAGCTATTGTTAGAAGTTAATTGGAAGCCATTCGCTACAGCTTGCATTGCACTCAAGGCGCAGCTGTAGTGCGCGTAAATTTACTCGTGTAATTTTCGTTCTGAATAAATACAATGCCTAGTGAAAACTACTTTTAAGAAATGAGATCGCCTGGCTTGCGGAAGGCGAGAATCACTTTTCGCACTGCCGAAGTTTCTCTCTAAACTCTACAATAAGTTATTCAGGCCAGGGAGAGATAAATAATTGCTAAAAAAAATAATTTTTTTACTTGAAGGCACGCGCAGAATTTATGACGCATTGGCGGAGCAAACACCACGCGAGCTTCTACTAAACTGCACCGCGGCGACAAGTATTCGTCTCCTTCCGTAAGCAGTCACTCTCTACATTCGTAGATGCCTGGGAGTTCTCATACCACTCCTGGCCCAGTGGTGCAGTGGTTAAGCAATGCGCCACTGCCCTGAGATGGCAGGCGCTGCCACCGACGGGGCTACTGAGACCCAGCTTGCTCTTGCCGAGCAACCTCTGGCAACCAGTCATTAATTGAACTGCTGCCTTCCACGGTGGGCAGTTTGCTCAAAATTTGGTGGGCCGGTAGTTCACAACACGGTGGGCAGGTGGCAGGTTGCTGACCCCCTGGCAGGCAGTCTGCCACATGCTAGAGCACTAAAACAAACCTTATCGAACAATCATCATGAATGCTTGAAAACATATCAATGAATTTCACCAAGGTTTGATTGATCAGCTAACTCGAAGCTTCTGTCACCAACATATCACCAGTAGTCTTGTTGGCTGAGCTGTGGTAATACTGGCAACTAGTTTAATTTGAAGGTAGTGAGTAAAAATTACTTCAAGCAACGTTTTATGTAGTGTTAATCCTTATAATAGCAAGGATCGGAGGAATATCATAATTCCTGCCACGAAAGCGTACAACAATCGGTTACGCTTACCTGAGCGTGATGAGTGTTGACCCTACCCTGGAAAGCTGGGATATGAGCTTTCCCAGGCTGACGATCAGTACCAGGATGTACATGTTCTGACACGGGAAGTCGCAGAACCCGTGGGTGATTTTTGGTAGCAGCGCATCTAGTGCATTTGTCGAGTTTCCAAGAATGCAAGAGCACGCCATGGAAGCCTGCGAGGCGCGGTAAATAATCAATTAAGACAAGATATTTGACAAGTGAAGCTTACATGGGCATTATAGATAGAATAGAAAGCGTAAGGGGGTTGGGAGAGGGGGGGGGGGGGGCACAATTGCCGATCATCATCATCAAATCGTGCATACTCAACAAAGTAGAATGTCAAATTCGTATCTATACAAAGACTGCATTTTATTCTTGTTTCCTCAGGTGTATTGTTCAACTTTATTTGCCGTTAAATAAAAATTGCATCGTGCAGCATCCTTGACAATATACACTTATTCACTGAATTTTTATAATAGCAAAAAATACACAATTTTTCTGGAATACCCGTCATTAAATCTAGATTAGCAGGCTGTGCACTAAAGAGGCCAAGAAGATAACAGACGTTCTCATGGCTAAGACGCAGTAATTTCCAGAATGAGCTTGGTCTGCTCAAGACAACGTTGCGTCATGCTTCCAGGCTTGAAAGTTCAATAAATCTATGATCTTCGCCCTGTTCAATACATCTGTACAGACTGCTTCATGTACAGGAAGTCTCGGTGTTTTAAGCAAGGAGTATCTCATAAATCGCATTGGTCGCGTCCACGAAGCTGGAGAGGTGTTCGGCTATTCCCATTTACGAGGCTTACAATAACCGGAGCCAGTTAGAAGCATCTTCTTGGACATGAAGTTGTGCCTTAGCCGCGAGGGCCAGCAGTCGGTAACTGCGTAAAGAATGACCGGGAACCAAGCGTTCTCTGCCACCGTCTTTACTGCCCACTGCTGACTGCTGCGTAATGCGCTTTGGCATTTAGGCGATTTAACAAAAAAAGAAGAAAGAGAGAACGCAACCAGCGCGGTAGCTTCGATTTGATTTAGTTTTTCGGTTTATTTGGGCTTAACGTCCCAAATCAACTCAGGCTATGAGGGACGCCGTAGTGAAGGGCTCCAGAAATTTCGACCAATTGGGGTTCTTTAACGTGAACTGACATCGGACAATGCACGGGCCTCTTGAATTTCGCCTCCATCGAAATTCGGCCGCCGCGGCCGGGTTCCAACCCACGTCTATCGGGTCAGCAGCCGAGCGCCGTAACCACTGCGCCACCGCGGCGGGGCAAGCTTCGATTTGAGCGCACGTATATCATCTTAATCTGGATAGGGAGGGGTTATTTGTACTAAATTACTTTTATTTCTCCTTTGTGTTTCTGTGCCCCATGTCCCTTTCACCTAATGGGGCGAGCTTTAATTTTTTGCTGAGAGATTTTTAAAAAGTAGCTCAGAATGCAACAGTGCCACATCAGATGTCGCACCGAACCACAGAAACGTATGGTCACCTTCGCAAAAATAAAAATAAAAAGAATGGCGAGTCTCGATAGAATACTGAAATTCTCAACGAAAAGGTAGGAGGTGTTCCGAAAGCGTGTCCACTGTTAGTGCGTGCTCTTCACTACAGCAGCACGTGCAAGCCATCTTATCCATGCCTCCTTGACTCTTGATAAGCGGATTTTAAAGTAGTGAGATACGGCACTCTGTACACAATCAGAAACAAAACAAAAAAAAACTTCACTGGAGCTAGTTCTAACCGTTCGTACAGTGTTCATGGGAATGTTATGTAGCTAGAGGCGAGTTTTTGCAAAGTAAAATCAACGTACGTTTCCTCGATCGATGCAACCGGCCGCACAGGGAGAGAAGTACGTGGCACGCTCGGTGACATGGCAGATTGGCTGTAAATGACCGGTGGGGCAGGCACAGTCCTGGTTGCAGGCAGCGTTGAATGACAACCTGCGTGGAAAGTTTTGCTGCGGCTGAAGTTGATGTTGCGAATAGTGTCCATCGAAATTTGTGGAACGGAATTGATTGTTTGCCACTGTAGTGGCGCGTAGCATTGCGCTGGGGCGGTTTGTTCTTTATGCTTAAACTTTTGTTTTGTAGAGATGTCATCCAACATTTCTGCTACACGGGAAGTACATTATGGACCAATGAGGTGTGAAATGATGTACCGTTTTTGCGAGGTTCATTGAGACCCATCAGAAACATCACCACTGTAAGAACTAGAATTGGGCTAAATATAAAACTCCAGAGGCAAGGTTGAAAATTTGGCCCAGTGCAAATTTTTCACCAGATACATATGGCATAGCCTTTATGAGAACGTGTGCACTGGGCAAAGCCCTACGACTGAACTGAGGATGCACCTTCGTTGAAGCATTAGCTGTGGGAAATCTTTAAGTAATATATGTTCTGCCCTGTCTTAGTTCGCGCGAGTAACGTCCTATACAGCGAGTGTAAGTTATGTACACATTATGTTAATTTTTTCTTTTAATGAGACAGCATTTGGGTTGTCATGTAGTTTCCGGCTGGCATTAAAAACCGTTTTTATTTCTGCGCGTTATAAACTGGGGCGGCACATATCGCCTTTTTACTGTCACATGCCTTCGTGAGTAAATATTTGTCTTCTGTGAGATGACAGCACCCCACTCACAATTTTTTTTCGCGCTCTGCCAGTGCTTTTATTTTTTTGGCAGTCCACTATCCCTTGCCGTCCTTCTGTACCTTAAGCCTTCCTTGTTTTCTGCCAGACCCTACTAATAATCAGGCAACAACTACCTCTTGAGCTGCTGGCCTGCCCGCATTTTTGAAGGTCTCAAATACAGCATTGTGAGTCAACACAACATCCAATGCACAGATCACAGCATTCATTACGCTCTATAGACGTCGCTTTTCCTCAACGTGGGATGCCTGAAATTTTCCATTAGGAAAATCAGTCTTTGATCAGCGCGCGAGGTTTCCATGAATATGAAGGATTCACCCTGTAAAGGTATATCGGCAGGTCATAGTGTGAGATGCAGCAATTATCCACATTTATGGCACTAATCACTTCCTGCTTCGGTACAATTCCTGCCTTTAAAAGATTTGCTCAGTTTCTCGGTATATCTCATACGCAGGAAAAACAGAATCATATGACTAACCTAGCGCCCATTTTATATAACAATGGTCCTCAATTTAAAAACTTTCTAAAGAGAGCAATATCTGAAGAAGCAGGTGCTGCGGAAATTTATGAGCAAATTTTAAATGTGTCAGACCTTGAACACATATTATGGATGTCAGTTTTCAGGAACACAGGAAGCCGAAAATCCTGTAAAATTGTAAGAAACATTTTTTTTTTTCGGGGACATTTTAGCGGCACTACATGGTAAAAGTGCGTCACACTATTTTGGTAGCAGTGAGCTCATACCGGCCATCACTGTCTATCCCTGTACCGGCCAGTTGCCACCCAGAGCATCCAAGGAAGATTCCCGCGAAGAGGCCCGCAATGTTGACGAAGTCCGCGAAGGCTCCCAGCAGGCCGATGGTGCGGGCCCGTGGCTTCCACAAGCGAATGATCATTCCCCCAAGGAAAAGGCCGATCATCATAGCCAGCACCTTGGTGGGGCCTGCGTGCATTTGGTGAGCTTTACAACTACCATTACTAGAAATGTTTTCTGATCAGGAAATACGTTCAAGATAGGTTTGGTTTGGTTTAGTTTATTTGGGTTTAACGTCCCGAAGCAACTCAGGCTATGAGGGACGCCGTAGTCAAGGGCTCCGGAAATTTTTTGTTCACCTTTTTTTTTTCTTTTTTCTTTTTTTTTTCTTTTTTTTTCTTTTTCTCCTAATCCCCTGCTACCAGTTCTCGGAAACCATGACACTCCTGTTACCCCCTCTGCCCCCACTTTTTGGCTTTCTCTGAACACGAACACGAGTATCTGCCTCACATATCTCGGTGGACTTACTTGATTTTATTTTAAGGGCATAGGCTACGGCTTCGGTGAAGTCATTAGAATAATCATACTTGCGACACTTTTGGCGCTACGAAGTGAAGCAAAAGTCGCATTCCAAATGACTGATGCCTGAACAAAACTAATCGACACCAAAATTAGACAGAGTTCCCGGATTTCACAAGCCAGAATATAACTATGCCAGAATATTTTCAGGACACCGACATTCAGAACTGCTTTACAAAACGTTGCGCTTCAGTTTCTGGTCATCTTAAATAGTTAACATACGTAAATCACACACTTTGCGTTAGGGTTTGGTATATGTTGAAGCTAAAGGTCTTAAAACATCACCGACGGCCAGCAGCCGCGCATGCGTGCAACGAGCAGGTGCGAATGACCTGACCGGACCTATTCTGTGTGTTAAGCCACTTATGGTGACTGGCAATGAACGTCGTTTATTTTTAGTTACGCCAACTGAAACTGATGGGTCACTTCTGGCGCTATCCCTCGTATTTCGACGCAAATTTTGGACTAGACCTTGCCGCTTACTTTATCCGCTTCGACCAGTCTTGACATGACCGGCGAAATTTCGCTTAAGTCGGTCTCTAATAAGCAGAATGTCATACCCTCAATATAGACACTCCGCGAAACATCACCTTAGGACATCAGGACGGTGCAGCCTTCACTGGATGCCAATAAACTTTAAGTCACAGTTCGCCTCCGGAGCCTCTCTCAGCTTAGAGCCGCAAGAAAAAGTTACAATGGACTGTTGCTGTCGACTCCAAATGAGGAAGACTGCTCTGTTCTCGACTTCGCGATTATAAGCAATTGTGGCGCGAGAAAAGGTATCTGGAATCATATGCAACGTACAAACCTTGCGCTTCCGAAGCCGTGTGCCTTTCTTATACAGATTGACGTTTCTGCTTTGCCATTTTTCGCTACGAGACATTACTCACATGTTTTAGAAGCTTTTCATGCTACATCCTTCCTAAAAATAAACGCTACAATTTTCTTACGCCTTTTTTTGTTTGTTTCCGGTGGTTGCGCTGATGATTCTTTCTCGTCATAGCCGGGTTGTCCAATAATGTTTAGAAGTGTTCCAACATTTACTCAACAAAGAATTTGCCCATTCTCTCAGGACAGCGTTAAGCCGCTTAAATAAATATTGAGAGCTAAATGTCGCGGACGACACGTCAGCGTTTCCGCAAGAATTCGATACGTCATGAACACGTATGTGTTTCATGAGTGCTTTTGCACGTACCTGTAAAGAGGCTGGCCTTCGACGCAGAAACTCGGTACTGGTTCTCCACATACTTCGGGAACATGCTGACGTAGCCACCGATGGCATTGATGATGAAGACGAGTGTCGCCATTTTCCACATCAGGACAGGGTTCTTGGAGAGCCGCATCACGGCAGTCTTGAAATCTGCGTTATTCAAATAAATATATCTAAAGAGAAACTGTATTCCGCTTTAAGTGAGGAAAGACGTGGAGACCTCTTACAGCGAAAGCAATGAATACAAATTAATCAAATAAACATTCACTACTTTAATTTCAACACACGGTAGCGCAACAGATCAGCTTCGCAGGCCGCTGCGCGAGAGCTCTAGACTATAGCCGCAGCCGAACACGCCTTGTGTTAAACTGCAACAGGCTATCGCGCTGTGCATTGCACATCGTCTTCTTCATCGGCTAATCCTACTATCTAACTAACATTCGCGTTTGGAGCTATGTGGCGGTAAGAGGAGGAGGAACAACTTTATTTTAAGGAAAGAACAAAATGTCCTCGTAGGTGGGCTCCTACTTGTCCAAGAGTCCGCGGGATTGGGATTCACGGAGAGCTCTGTCCACTAGCCATGTTTAGCCAGCTGGTTGGGCAGCTCACAGAGCAGCCTCCCATGATAAGGTGGATGGGTTGGGTTAGAGGGAACTGCTATGGGTTGGGGGCATTTCCACAGGTATTGCGTAAGGGGGATAGATGTGCCCTGCATGCGTTGAGAGTGTTGTGGCAGATAAACGGCGCCAGAGCAATATGCGTTGGCGCTGACAATTCTGCTGCAGAAACGCGGCTCTGGAGCAAACGCCGTCGGTGTAAATTAGGTAAATTGGCACTGACGATGACAAAGTTGAAGACGCGCATATCTGGCTCCCTAGGCTCAGTGGAAACCTCAATCGCGCTTTCAGGTACGTAGCGGTAGTGTCCACATGCAAAGAAATTTGCTTTCGCACAATATTTCGTAGTTAGCAATGCTAAACCACCAGCCATTTTTTGTAAGCAAAACAGCTAAAACTTTACACGACTTAAACCAGAAAGCTCTAACTACGATATCCAAATCGGGCCCTCACGTCCAACATTCTTGAGCAAAATTTTTGAAATTTGGAAAATTGTATAATACCGTTACGAAAATATTGAAGGTAATTGTCCATTCTTCAGATGTGTAACAAAATATTTCTTTTAGAGTGTTTCCATCAATCGCAACGAACAATCAAGACTTTTATAGAAAACCAGTGGGGAATGCTTCTGAGGATAGCAAAACGTTAATAGAAAAAAAATGGAAGACTGCCGTCGTTTGATCTTCGGATATATTGATTGCTATAGTGAAATCTTAGATTATGTGAAAAAACTGCACTCATAAACGGTTGCCCGCTGCAAAATGGTTTTGTCCAGAATTTTTGGGCATCTGGGGATTTCTGACTGCTCCGTTCATAAACGTCAGATACGCTGTTCACGATCTTGGCTTCAAACGACCAGAACTATAGACCGAAACAACGAGTATATATCGAGGGTGAAGTTGGAAAATGACCGCATTTGCGCAAACACTTATGCACCAAAAAACTATAGTCTCTACATTTCCTCGGAGAGAAACTCAGTTCGTGGTCTTTCCGGGAAGCGCATCATGCGAAAATTGTGGCGGATAGTCTGAGTCCAGCAGAAGCTCTCTAGAGCGCGGCGCGTCGTGTCAAGTGCTCTCCGCGCTGTCAGAGTGCGCGTGTGGAAGCTATCAGTCTTTGAGATTGCCGCACAGACCACCCGAAAAGAGCGTCAAATCTGTCGGAAGCGAAAAACCACCGAAGACCGAACTACAGCTGAAGCTATATGACTGCAGGTATTTGTTCCTTAGAAAAGAACACAGGCGCGAAGCTCTGCTGTGCGGCGATGAGTCCAACTTGTGAAAGAAATAAGGATGTATTCGATGAGAATGGCAATCGGGGTTCCATGGATATTCTTTGTAATCAATGAATTTTTTATATGCGATGGCAACTGTGTCGATACAAGGAACGTATACTGCGTTTTGCACAAAAACACTGCAATTGTTGTTCTTTTTTTGAAATCATGTATCACACGAGGTGCAAAACGTCGCTTTTGCGATTTCTCAAAATCGCTAGTTTGGACTGTCACTGAAAGCAAAATAAAATTTTTAGAACCCGATATTTTAAGTTGTTATATCGAAACTTTCTTCTTGGAAACAGTGCAGAACCATTTTTTGGTTCCTATAATTTCCCAGCGAACAAATAGCAAACAATGCTGAAAAAGTAACGTATTTCAAAAAGGGCAGCCTTCACAAAAATAATGAGGCAAGAAGGAATGAAAACTTGAAGCTTAAAGTTTCTTTAGTACTAATTTTTTTTCTTACTGCCGTCGGACAAAATTGATTTTTTAATGAAGCGTTGAAATGATTTGGAGTTCAAAGAAAAGTGAAGTTTGCCGTAGATTTATTTTAATTTTCTTTAAAGTTCCCCTGAAAGGCCTTTGGTACCTATTATTTTTATATCAAGAAAAAATACGTGTATCTATTGTTTAAACTATAAAAATGCTCTTAATGAAGACTGTGCACCTTGCAGTTACCATTACTGACTATTGTCCGTTAAAAAGAGCAGCAATCATGAGTTCCACTTCGGACTGAATGCGTGGGGTTGCGTTTTAGCTATCACAATGGTAAGATCTCAGAAAATTAACGCGGAAAATTGGGCGTGTTGGTACATGACTTGAATAAATAAATAGCAGCGCAAAGAGACAAGGACAAGAAGAGACAACAAGGACGGCGCTGAACTTCCAACTTTTATTTCTAACGAATCGTGCGAACATATATGCACTCTGTACAATCCGGCGTCAGCATGCACTGACGATGACGCCGGATTGTACAGAGTGCATATATGTTCGCACGATTCGTTAGAAATAAAAGTTGGAAGTTCAGCGCCGTCCTTGTTGTCTCTTCTTGTCCTTGTCTCTTTGCGCTGCTATTTATTTATTCATCTCAGAAAATACTTCGGAAGCATGTTTTTGCTTATAAGCTTTTTTAAATAAGTCAAACCAAAAATATATTTGCTTCTTGGCGTTGATTTTACACGTCTGGCTAATGGGTGTCAGAACTTTGACCCACTTCAAGTGTTTTACGACAATTTGGTTTGGAATCAAATTTAAAAAAGCTTAGCAAACTCTTGCAGCGCTTAAACCAACCGTATCTCCTTTAATTATATATAAACGGAGGGTGCGCGAAATGGTACAGTTGTATTTCTGCTTATGGTACTCTAAAATGTACAAGGACAGCGAGAAATATATCAATTGTGCATATGTCGGCAGGCAAGTGCGGCCTGTGCGTTCGGTACAAGCAAGCGTTGCAGAAATGACGTAACTTTCGTCACACAGACAAAAAAATTTCAATGAGGTAAACATAAAAACCTAACCGCAACTTGGGAGCCAAATCAAATCGTTAAATACCTAAGGCTTCTTTTTTGCGATTAAATAACATTTAAGGAAGGTCATTGAATTACTCGCCACAATTACTCAAGATGTATTCCAGCAGGATTTACGCATGAAAGAATGTAGAGCTCTAACTAGAAAATATAGTTCTGCATTTTCGCTTCAATCAGTACTAAACGCCCGCCTTTCAAGATTCAGTCAAAGCATACCATTTGCAAAAATATATTAGTTAGCGAATTTCAGATCAATTTCCGCCTCAAAAAAATATAGACGCGGAAATTGGTCTTTATTTCCGACGATATGTCTGACGAGTCCGCACATCTGTGCTGGTGCCGCAACAAAGCGTAACATGCATCAACACAATGTGTCCATCTATACGCCTAGGAACCTTTTGCCGACAGGACTCCCACTTACTGTAAGAGCAAATATTATTTTCATGAGCTCCAACACAAGGATTACTAAACAACAAAGCTGATGTTTCCGATCACCGGGAACACAAAAACTGCGAGCAATGGCGATGATGGGCTAGTTAACAAACGCTACACACCTCGATCTCGACTGGAAATAAAAGCTTAGATAGAGCAAGTGGCTTCTTAGGCGCACTTAAAGGAGACATAAACGGTATTAGCATCTAGGACTTTCGGCATAGTGAGCTTACAGAGTGTCAGGACAGGATGAAAGAGGACATAAAAAGTACACAATAACCACATGTATCGAATGTAAAGATGTTCCATTGAATTTAGGCAATGCTATGGGGCCAACACTGTTGTTTTGGAGTGAATTTCATTCTATTCTAATTTGCGGTCTTGTGCAGGGTTACTCCTTGTGGGGATAGCGACATGATCTGTTCCTGTTTATTTGATAATACAGTTTCTGGAAACAGAGTCATGGACCTGAAAAAGTTATTTATTTGAAGACGTTCGCGCTTCGTCTAAAACGTTGAATGTCCTGAAAAAAGTCCGTTGCCAATGAATGCAGGCCAGTGCGAATTTCTGCGTCAAGAAAGTTCATGGAGTATTAACCTGAACCAGCTCCGGCTTGTACTTCAGCCTATGTTAACCGACCTGTTAAAAGTTATTAACATCAAGGCACTCATAGTTTCATGAGGAAAAGTTGTCCGTTTTAAAACACATATATGATAATTTCTATGGGGAGTTCCCAGCCGTATAAAATTCGCTAAAAGACAGTGAATAAAGAAATACAATAACTGAGCAATACTAAACGCAGCTAAACGATAAAATAACAGTAGAACACACAAGTTCAGAAGGACAGAATATTTATTCTTGCTAGCATTTGCGAGAATTGGAGAGAGCACGCGAAACAGAGGACTTATATCAATGTTGAACGTATCTGAAACAAGCGAAACAGTGCAAAAGCGGTGTTTTTTACTTCATGTGATATACAATTTTTCCCCCCAAAAAATTCAGTGTTTCTACAAAACCGAGTACCGTCCCTTTTCGTGACAACATTTGTCCATCACATATAGAAGTTGCATTGAAAACAAAACATGTTCAATGCGTCAACGCCTGTCAGCGGAAAATGAAGTGTTGAACTGGCACCTTATGTCCTCTCGTTCGGTGACCACGAGACTTTAGTCAGTGAAGTGAAGACCAAGTTAAAATTGATTGAGGAGAAGTTTATATGCCACAGCGTCGCAACGTCAGCTAGCTGAAGGACCGGGGGGCGCCTAATCTGGTTGTCATTTAGGAGTGGCGTCACTGATAGGGCATCTGACCGGGCCACACGTATCTGTCTATTTATTGACTCAGCGGTGGCTTAGTGAATATCGCGTCCGGCTGTTTATCCCAAGGTCGTGAGATCGGATCCCTGCCACGGCAGGTGCATTTCGATGTAGCCGAAATACCCTAGCTCAGTGTGATGTTATTAAGCACATTAAAGAACATCATGCGGTAAAATAAATCCGAAGTCCTGCAATACAGCTTCTCTCATGACTCGCGTGTAGGAGAGATTAAACAAACGTACCTTATCATACCATAACATATCGCACCACAGCTATTTACTGTCCGTAACGACAAAACAATACTACAGTTAACTGCAAAGGAATTGTTTTTCAGTTATCGGTATTATTAATTCATTTATTCCTTTTAGGCTTGTATACTGCGGTTATGTTTTCGTCATTAAACTCTTCTTTTTGTACCTTACCCATTTTTTTTACTTTTGATAAGTTTGAGCCCGTCACATTCAGTGGCACAAACTGAGAACGTTCTATTCATCTTTTTGTCAAGCACCCATGGCTGAAACAAACTTTAGCCCCGTGAGTTTGAGAAAAGTCCTCACCTCTTGCGTCACTGGCGATCTTTTCACGAAGTGACTTCGGTTCGGTTTTTTTCTTCTCAGGCCGCGCATACACGGAGCTCCTGCGGATGTGTTTTGGGAACAGCGACATCGGCAGCGACATCAGTGCCATGGCGCCTCCCCAGACGACGAAGCCCAGCCACCAGGCGCCGATCCAGTTCGGGTGCGTCCGCTTTATGCCCGGGTCCACTGGTGCGCGCAGAGCATGCGAGAGAACATTTTATATTAGACAGCAGCAAAAAAAAAAAAAAAAAGGAGGAGGCCAGAGGACGTTGTCAGTTTGGGGGATATATTCAGAAAGCGGATAAAGCGAACGTTAGCACACGAAATAAATGCACTTATCGCTGCCTGCCTTCAGTTCGATATGTGGTGTTACGTTTACGTTTTAACAGAGATAAGGAGTTAAACGAGGCAGAAAGTTTGGAAAGTTGATTAATCTTCAATTTGAACAGAGCAAAAAAAGCGGGGTCGAAAACAAAAAAAAAACAATCGAGCACCAAGAGTGCTGACTCTGCACTGACGCCTGTATTAATGGCGCGGTTTCCGCGAACCTCACTATTTCGTTAATTTTTTTGCAGATTTCTCAGCATCCAGAAATGGTATGAAAAAAAAAAAACTGCTCTTAAACTTCAATTATTACAGTGAAAGCTCTGTAGGCTAACCGTAAAATCTTCCGAAAGGTCATGAAAGGCGTCACAAGAACGTGCCCACAGCAGCTGCCATTATTAATTACGAGGTGCGTACAATCTAACTGGCTTTGCTGTAGTGGGGAGTATCCCCGAGCCTCTGAATAAGAAACTGAAACAAATGTGGCACCCGCGTTATATTTCTAAGGCAAAACCAATAGAATGAACCGCCCTCAATTTATTACGCGTTAGGCACGAAAGCACAACACCCGACAGTTTCGAACTTCTGTAGTCAAGGCTCTCTCAAGTATCGTTGTTTTTCCGCTGGATATTTAGAACTCAGTTATTTTGGAACACCGGAAATTTGTAATTTAGATGGGGGCCTCTTTTTCTTCTAATACTCCTAGCAACAATGTGAATTGTTCTTCCTTCCACAGAAAGTGCCTTTAGTGAAACTTGCTGCAAGATTTGCTCCTCTTCAAAACCGCTTTAGACATTTGTACCAGTGTGGCGTCATTGTGTGAGTATAATACGTGCCGTAATAACTGCGCGCCCCGTATATATTGGGACTTAATATTTTCAAGCATACCTATAGCTCCTGCAAGAGTTAAAGGGAAGACAAAACATATGTTTACGTGAGGCCACTCGGACGAAGTAAACAGAAGGAACAAAGAAATACAGATTATTACAATTCTTCCTGATAACATATGCCTTCATTGCACTGCGAAGATTCTGAAGGTTAAGATAAGAGCTTATCTATATATTGTACTTATCTAGGCAATAAATTCCTCATTTTTTTTCAAGCCCTGTAGACAACTTTCTGAAAAATAGTTTCTGTTCAAGCAGATGTTTCTTTCCTGTGCTTGGGAACCGCTGGTAGCTATCCATTAAATTTTCTCTTTTTGATGAACACTTAACAACGTGTTACATTTTTGTGCGTTCCCTTGATTTAAGAAGAAAATAGTCAAATCTTTTTAAAGCTTGAAAATCGAGACGGTGCAAAAGAGAGATTGGTGATTCCCTTATTTTACTTACCGAAAGGTGACTCGTAGATGCTTAGGCAAACCGATGCCGAAACGTACCCCAACATGGGTCCAACGAGGCGCAGAGACATGATTAAACCTGCATAGAACAAAACGAAACCTCTTTAGAAAATTACTGTAACAACGACAATAAATAATCTCTTTATAATAATAGAAGATTTCCTTTTCGACCCCGATTAGACACAACTACAAATTTGTTCTTTCAACCACAATGACTGTTTACTACTTCTATGAAAATTCTTTACAAGCTTCCCGGTGGCTGGCACCAAGACCTCCGTTTTCCCTCCTTGAAGTTCCAAGAGAACCTAAGCAAGCGGTTGGGACTTGAAGAAAGAGTACATGATGCGTGAGCGATGGAATGTTTAGTGCTGTACGGAACTGCCCTTCTGTTAAATTTGTCTTCCATTAAAACGCTTAAGTACTCTAGCATAAATATTCAGAATGTCCACGGATATGACGCTGCATTTAAACCGTCATTAAAAACCTTTGTTAACCTAATCTCACGGGACCCTATTAACGCAGGAGGTCACGCTAATTAGTGCAGCATATCAAATTGTTATCAGTTCATAGCATGCTCAGCACAACCTGACCGTGCCTATGCCACGGCACAAGTTGTGACTGGGAGAAAGCAAAACGCAGTGAGCAAAAAAGGATTTTCAACTTACTGAAGTACACTGGAGAGTTCTTCTTCTTCACATTGTCGTCTGTGTACGTTGCCCCGGCTATGTAGAAGGCCGTGCCGCCGATTCCATTGAGAAAGTTAGCCAAAAACAAAAGAAAAACAGCCACAATGGCTGTCGGTGCTGGCGCCTCGTCATTGACAACTCCGGGACCATCGCTGTCGTTGTTTTCCACCTTTGTGCAGAACTTCAGCTGTCTGGTCGCACTCAGTGACACGGCATGTGTCTCAGTGTCAGACGTAGGCCCACCATAGTTTATAAATCCTGGCCCGTAGATGAGGTAGGGCAAGACGCTGCAGAAGCATCCCAAAACAGAGATCCAAACTCCAAAGGAGATGATCTTGGGCCGGCTGATTTTTGTGGCGTAGTAACCGATCAGCAAGCTAGCGAAGAGCGCGCTGATGTTGTCCGCGATGAGAATGATGCCGAAGGTTTTTCCAGTCAGGCCGAACTTCCTCTCAATTGTGGACATGCACCCGTTCAGGTAGGCCTTCAGCGCTCCTTGAAATATGCCGAACAGTGTGTAGAACAGGAGAAAGTAGTAGGCCTTGGCGAATCGCTGGAGCCAGGGTGGCCTGTATCCTAATATGCCGCACATAAAATCCGGGTCAGTCTCCTGCCTTTCAACTGCATCATCGGCGGGCTCCTTCGTCGGAACCGCTTCGAACTTGGGCTTCTTGGAAGACATGGCCCTCTCGCCAGCCTAGCCGCCTCAAACTAAACGCGGTGGCTGCTCGTCGAAGACTGCAGAGTGATGGTCGCAGACCCGGAGTACAAGGCTGGAGAGAGGCCTTCTTGAAGGCTCCAAGGCGCAGTCTGGCGGACGATATTGGCAGCGTCGTACCAGTAGGCACGGAGCTGATCTGTGACTAAGGTGGCTTTGAAGGGGCCAGCAAATCTGCCAGCGCTGTGTTTCCCGATAGCCACAAAGTGAACCTTCTCGCTGATAACATCTAAACACATCTTTCGCCGATAAGCAAGGGACTCGTCTTGGTCCGAGGGGGATATCGGACCACGCGATGTCGCCAGAAGACTTTTCAGGGTATCTATCGCCTAGCTGTGGCCTTGTCTCGCCTAATGCTTTCTTTTGGTGGCAATGTGATCATCTTGGGTTGTCTAGAGAAGATTGCTCTTGGCTGCGTGATGCTCCTGGTCTTTTGGAAACGCACTTGCAATCGCGTTTGTGAATACGCGCAAAGCAATTGCGGGGGAATAGAGATTTCACCAGTCATCCCCTGCTCTTCGTGTGAAGTTAAGGCTAATGAAATGATGTTACACTGTGAGCTTGCCTGTCCCACTTTCCCCACCTTTCACGCTGTCATTAAAGAGACAGTGATTGCAACTACTACAACAACATCCAAATGTTATGGAGGTTTTTTTTTTGGCTCATTTGTGTTGTTTGGTAGCACGATATGCAATCATTTATGAGAAATTTGCAGTTCAAACTAAAACTACTTTCCACTCGATTCAAACTAGTGACGTTGATGCTGACGTCGTGAAAATTATAAACTCCATGATCGGTGACTGGAAGTGGATAGCGATACGGTCTAACCTGACAGGTTTACAAAGAGACTAGGTAATTTTGCCATCTTTTTTTTTTCGGGTGTGAGAGTGGGAAAATGGCCTGAGGCGTGCATTTCATTTTGTTGGTCTTTTGTGGTTTTTTAAAGCCCTGTTCTCAAATAAAGTATTATCATTTGGAATTAATACGCACCAACCCATCGATACAGGCCGATTTCAGTTTCTCTAGAATGTTCATTGAAAGACAGGCTTTTATGCATTGCCCTTCGTACACATTTCAATAAATAACGTCCCAAGACCAAATATTCTCTGCCAAGAATACTGTATTCAATGCTAATAAGCTGAATCCGACCAGGACTATTACTAATCCGGGTGGCATTCAGCGCAACCAGGCGAACCTTCTACATAAATAGAGTTACGCGCTGCTTTCACGAAGTGGTGCCTGCATTGAAATGGACTTTCAGACTCTTCCGACGGTTCTTATTGTTATTTCGCTGAGATTACGGACCCTATGATCGTGTATGCCCTGTATGTGCGCGAAAAACAAAAACGTTGTTAACCTCTTTCTTTTTTTTTTTTGCGCACTTCGAGACAGGCCACTCTCGGAGGCCATTGTATTTGGCTGTTGGCGGGATCCTTACAAAGCTCGCCAGGTAACACAGGTGCTCCATAGTTTTTGCGCAACATGGCTCTCCACTCATGGTTGTGATTAAGCGCGCACATCATATCCTTGCGTATATTCGCTACTTTTTCTCCGCACACATTGTCACCCTTCCCCTCTCTCGTTTCTTTTTCTGCTTGCCCCAGCGCAGAGTAGCAGGCTAGATAAAGATCTCTCAGGCACCAACCAAGGTTGGCGGGAAAATCTTTTCTTTTTTTTTAATTTTGCTTCTAACAAACGAAAGCGGTCATGTTCAGGCACCGCAACAACTACCTTGCTCTCAACTCCTTGAGGCACAGCCGCCTTGTTATCAAGACGATTACAGCTTCGTACTTGTACATTTGACCAATAGGCGGCCCTGTTCTCCAATTATGCACTTCAGATCACTGCACACCACCCAACAAGGCTCGTCAAACAAGGTGCCGAGGGGTTTTGAGTGGGCTTTATATCTTGGAGATAAGGCACTTACAATGCGACCGACAGTCGAACATCTCGGACATGGAAATCGAACACTGAACATACTGACCCATGTTCGGACCTTGCCCTATCACTTTTACACAATAGCATGGAGCAGATTTCAATATGTTTGCAGGACACTGTACGACAGCCGTGTTACCGAGATCAAAGATCAGCCCGACAACAAGATAAGAATGCTGACGTCATTCTTACAAGACCCGTTTTCTTAAGGACCCTTAGCACTGCGTTATCGTCGTCTCAAGATGTTGGAGGTGCTCCCGGAACACAGCAGTGCAGGGCTCAAGCCTTTTTCTCATGGAAGAGTACCGTATGTTCAGCTTAGTTCATTGTGCTCGTGGCACTTCATAATTCGAGGCAATGTACATCAATTTCAAACCTTCTTTCTCAACGTTCGATGCAAGTGATTACTGGCAAGAAAGATACCGTTTGATATGACGCAACGGTAGCAGTGCAGTGAATTGTTCCTTCAAGCCTGAGCGCCGGGAACGGTGGACAAGAGCTTTGGTTGATTTATAGGCAATATGAAACAAGTTTTTAACTAATTGGAGTAGCATCTATAGTACACGATACATAAGGCAACGTTTAAAGATATTCAACAGAGAATTGCTTGACGGCAGTTGGCACATAATATTCGCTTCGGAAAATTGGTGGCAACTACGTTATGAAGAGCATTTTTTTTTTTGTTTCTTCCGTGAGCTGCGTGGGGAACCCGCCGAACACACCGTCATACCAAGCGTTTATGTTTGAAACAATAATCAGTCAAACTACACGTCAAGCACTCATGTTTGCGTTTTTTTTTTCTCAAGATATGTGCATCCTAGTGGCACGGCAGTGACGTAAACTTGATGCACTGTAAGCGATGACAAAGTTCCGTGAGCTAAAAAACTAACTGCGGGACAAGGCGGCGCTAGGTAGAAGGACTAAATGTTCAGCCCACGATTGCGAAAGAGGCGAACAGAGAGACGGACATCATGGTAACGCCGGCTCCGAAGTCCTTCGCGTCAATGCACACAAGAATTAATCATTTTTTTTACGCTAAGAACGCCGTTGTAAGCGCGTAGTCTGTGTTTTAGTACTGATGAAATCCCGGTGTGGAAGTGTATGACAATAAAACAGACACACATTGCATGAATAATAGCAAAACGTTCGATAAATCCCAACTGGCTACACTTACCTCTTCCTTGCTTCATATAGCATAACTCCCACATTCGAAGGGCTGAATCGGTTGAAGCGGTGGTCTGGATTTTCAGGTGACTTTTTATCAGCAGTAACAAAATAGGTTATACATTGTTGTCACAAAAGACATCAGCGTTACTGAGGTCAAAAGGGCCGCTCACGAGCTGAACATGACAAATCCCCTTGTTCAAACGGTCTGACCGCCGTCTTTTATAGGGAGTATGCAAGTCTGAAATAGCTTATATACCAATACCCATGTCCCATCAAGCATACTGCAACTTTGTGACAGCGAACCTCTCAGGGTAGCCATGCTTTAGACCAACCTGGCAAAGACTTACGATAAAGTGGCGCACGATATTCTCTTGTCGTTATCAGAGCACATTGTTCTAGAGTCCATCATATGCAACGGCGTCAAAGTCGCCTTCAAGAACTGCATAGCTAACGTGGTTGCATCGATCGATTATCGCGCCGTGTAAAATTACTGTCCCCTGTCCGCCATAGTTTCGTTTTATCGCCACTGCTTTTCGAGCTGTTACTGGAACCACTCTAGAGAAAAATGTTTGCATAACGACAAAATGTGTCGCTTTAGTTTTCAGACTTGTGAAGTTTATGCACTAGCTCACGCTGATGACGTTGCCTTTTTTTGCATCTTTCAGGGACATTGTAAGTGCTGTTTTAAAAATAACGAAAAGCTATTGTGCTCAGAGTGCGTCCATGTTAAACTTTTTAAAAATGTACCGAAATGAGCCATGGTGCATGGGACATGACGCTAGCCATTTTGTTGCGAAAGCAACAATACGCTAGTCACCGAGCCATTTCGCGGAGCCGAGAAAGGCCATACTGCGCATGTGCGAGAAGCAGTGACGTCACATGGCACACAGCTGGCGCGCCGCCGCCGTCGCTGCGCGGGTGACTCAGAGGTGCCGCCGCTGCGCTCGCCAGTTGCGCATGCACAGTAGAGGCGCATAGCTAGCGTGCCGGAGCCTCCGGCACGCCAGCTGTGCGAGGTGACGTCAGTTGCTCCTCACGAATGCGCAGTATGGTTGTGCAAGAGCACGCAAAACGGCGAGACTGTGGGCAATGTAGCCCACGCAGCAATGTATGCCTATGCGCAGATGTTGGTTTCGCAATCCTCCATGTTCAGCCAGAGCTAAACCACATCCAATTTTTGAAAATGTTTACTGGTCTACTATACCGCGCACGTGTGTATGTGTTCCGCTGGACTCATATCGGGACACCGCATGACATTAGGTTGTTAAATGACAGCGGCAGCTCCACTCCTCAAGATTGATTTTTCATGGCTTGCACGCAGTTCGGCGAAGTTCAATGGTACACCGGAATTGCGACCGCGCAGCCCAATCGGTGGGCCGTTATTTCGTGGAAAGTGTTGTTAGAATACACGATGTCATGAAGGAAAAAGAGTTACATGATGGTTTAAGTCGTAATTTCAGGAACTAACCCGAATGAAATAGTTTATTTTTTCTCTGCCAGCAACGAGCACGGCAACTTTGAAAATGATCCCCTTTCTTGTGCCGTATTACCACATCGACAGAGGCAATAATCGAACGAAAATATTACTGGTGCTCCAGTAGGTAGCGTGCGCGGCACCTAACCGAAGACAGAGAGGTTCGATTCTCACTATGTGCACGACTATTTTGAATGAGGAAATCCTTTAAATAGCTACATTGTCACCTGTATTTGTTCCCTTATTTCTGCCCATCCGTACCACGAATAAATTGCTGCCTTCAATTGGCCCACCATCACTGCCGCGTGAAGATAGAAGGGAGTAGAAAGAAATAGATGCGAAAGAAAAGATTGACAGAATAGGCACGTCACAACAACCAAATCCGCTTCACTGACTGCTGCATCGACAGATACTCTCATTCTCCAAATAGCCTACTATCACTGCCCCGTGCAGATAGAAAGTAGCTGAAAGAAATAGATTAAAAAAAGATAAATAATAAGCACATCTCAGCAATCACGTCCGTCCAAGCGATTGCAGCAGAAATAGATACCCCAAATAACACCCTTTCATCTAGTATGCTAGTCATAGAAGCTTATATGCCAAAAAGCACTTGCTTATGTTATAGTTGGCTTGCAAGCAGTGCAAAATTATCAGCAAGATATTTGCTGAAATCTGGAGCTAATTTAGTACATAGCAAAGCACAAGGAGGAAAGCTAGGACTTGTTTAAAAGGCACTGTCCGAAGAATAAATTTCATTCGCTGATGAACGCACAACCGGCACCGTCCGAAAAACGAATTTCATTCGCTGATGAACGCACATTATCCCCACGAGATGACCAAACAGAAACTCCTCGAAAACGTTGCAATGTTTTTGGGCCACGCAGGGTGTCTGTCGCGTTCGAGCACACGTTCGTAGCCTCCCTCTCAAGTGCTCTTGTCAGCACCCGCACGCACTTGTATCGTCCGCGTTTCTCTCCTCGAGTGTTGTAGTTTTTGTGTGTCTGGTTGGCTCTCAACGAACAAAAAGTAGATGAAATGAAATACAAATACTTGTGCCGAACCGATAACAGGCCATGCTTCTAATCAGAACTGTCGTACACACTGCAGCATCACTCAAAGCTCACAAGTGACGTAAGGACATAAGTTCAGAAAGGTACCTTTAATGACAAACCTCCTTGGGTTGTTCCTTCTGCATGCATGACCTCAAAACATTTAACGGCATGCATTCACTCCTGCAGAGGGTAATCTAAGGGTAGCATGGGCTGAACGTCGAACTTTTTTCTTATTTGGTCTCTCTTTCCTGGAATAAACGGTTGCACCTCTGCACTGCTCGCATTTACATCCTAAGGGATGATTAGTCCAGGTCTAAAGATTAGTTCCTCTACATTTAGTATCGAGAAAGACTTAAAATTCTGGCGACGCACTTCGTCTCTAAAAGAACCAACTTACAACCTTACAATGAACGTAACTCCAACTTTCGTTTCCTTGTTCGATTTTGTCGTTCAGCATGAAATGGTCATTCACATATCAGATTTTAATGAAGAATCAAGCTCTAGAAGTGTATGGGTTTCTCTTTCCGAAAACTAGTTTTGAAAAATTTAGCGTTAATTACGGTGAAATTCGCAAACACGGCTGATATGGTACTCTTCACCTGTGATGTGAAACAACAAACCCAACTAGAAAGTCAGCTTACTTGCTCTCGTTGTTGATGCAAAGACAACTTATGAAGCAAAACAAACCAATAGCGTACTTTATATGGAGAACAGAGCTCGCTTCGGAACTACCGCGACAAACATAACTTTTCTAAACATGATTTATATTTTAAGTTGTGACTAATAAATAGTTACGATGTGTTGTTTGCGCATTAGACGCCACCAGGCTGTCGAAACTGGGCCGAGGCCTGCCACTATAGAATGTTTTAACACTTAGGAACCTATTACGTAACCCTAAACAAAATGACACCCTATGATTCTGCCCAGATTGCGCTGCTATTCGCCACCAGATATCGCTCGTGGGCAGAAACCTGCACCACTGCAGGGTGCTCTAAAAGCATAGCCTAAAGTCACACCGACGAAAATCAGCAGAATGGCATGAACGACGCGACACGATGCATTTGCTGATAGACAACACATTCTTTATGTTCGCATCGATTAGCCTTCACATATAAGATCCGGTTAATTGACTCTTTAGACGGAATTCGACATCTACTACTAAAATATGATTCAAAGAGGTTTTGACGTAAGAGGTCAACGCTAAGCTGCTCAGGTGGTGATACGTGACCGACTTCGCGAACACGAAGTCACTGACTGCGTCGAACGGGTTATCTCAAGCATCAAATATGTTCTAGCAAGGGAACAGCAGTTCGCAGTTGGAAGTGAGATAATGGAAATAGTAAGAGAATGTCTATTAAAGGCAGGTAGTGACCGCTGATCCGGATCATGAGAGGGAAATAACTAGAAGAATAAGAATGGGGTGGAGCCCATATGGCTGGTGCTCTCAGATCATGAATGGCAGTTTACCAATATTCCTCAAGAGAAACGCATACAACAGTTGTACCATACCGGTGCTCACCTATGGGGCAGAAACGTGGAGGCTAACGAAGAGGGTTCAGCTTAAGTTAAGGACAACACAGCGAGTATGGAAAGCAAAATGATAGATGTAACGTTAAGAGACCGCAAGCGGGCGGAGTGGGTGAAGGAACTAACGCGAGTTAATGACATCCTAGTCGAAATCAACAGGAAGAAATGTACTTGGGTAGGGCATGTAATGCGAAGGCAAGATAACCACTGGTCCTTAAGGGCAACGGAGTGGATTCCAAGAGAAGGCAAGCGTAGCAGGGGGCGGCAGGAAGTTAGGTGGGCGGATGAGATTAAGAAGATTGCAGGTATACGGTGGCCGCAACTGGCGAAGGACAGAGTTAATTGGAAAGACATGGGAGAGGTATTTGCCCTGCAGTAGGCGTAGACTGACTGATAATGATGATGATGCGCTAAATTGCTCTTTGTAGTCCTCGTAGCAATGAAGAAGCTCGTCGCGGGCCGAAAGAATCAACCATTTTCTTTTATTACTTTTTGGTATGCCAACTCGATGAGCACTTTTATTTCGAAATCGTCAGGCCACAGTGTTTGCTCTTCAGCTGTGTAGTGGAAAGCTTAGGGCAGCCCTGAAGCTCTGAATCTCTGTAGAGTGAAAGAAAACCTTGTCTTCATTTTTCAACATGTTTTGGCCTCTAGGGGTTCCGCAATTGCTCCGCTACACAGCTTAATAGCAAATCATGTGGCCTGAAAACGTTTGAGAAAGGCTGCGCCTAGGTTTTATACTCTGAATTCCCGACTGGATACCACACGGACACAGAGCGCACTTTGTAGTGTGGGAGGACAGGTCAGGGCCGATAAAACGAGTGCTACAGAGTACACGCTCATCGAGGGATCAGGCAGGAGACCAGCAATGTCTGACTGGAGTGTCGAACTTGCTGCATCTGCCCTACCTCATCGCCAACGTTGTAATGGTGGACATGTGCAGCTGTACCTAATCCTTCGTTTCAGGATACTGAAGGCCATCTTCGCGCATAATGCCAGATCCGAAGGTGCATGAGCCCCGTCTTCTTCGCGTTCGAAGTCACTGCCAAAATGGCGCTTCCGGATTGGAGTTGCAGTTCGCTTGACTTTCACTAGGCTGCTACGCAGATTCTTTGTTGTAACAGAAAATTAATGACAACCAGCAGATCGTGTATATGAAATTGTTTTATTAATTTATTTTTTTTACAATACGCGCAGGTTCACGAAGGCTGTGCATACGAAGTCACAGACACCAATAAAATGCGTGGAAGCATTGCACATCGAAACCTGTATTTGTGAACACTCCTTGTACTTCATCAAATATTATTGAATGAAACCTAGACGCTATTTTAAGCGTGACTTTTCTTCCAAAAATGTTTTAGCACCTGACTTTTTTCGTTAACAAGCGTTGGAGCGAGGTATAGAGAAAGAAAATAACCAAAAAATAGGCGCGTTTAACGCAGTATTTTATAATTACTAAAGCCTAATTTGTACTGCTCTGTGGCGCCAAGATAAAGCCCAATAGTGAAGATTACCTGCTCTCTCGACATACCAAATGTGATAAATAGACAAATAATATCGGCATAACCTTGTTTTATTTTTATTTTTAATGTTCTATAATACTCGCGTCACGCGGTAGTTAGACGGCCATTTAAACCGTCGCTTCTCGACTCGACGACCCGTCGATAGCTGATACAAGGGTGGCTCCAAAAGCCATCAAATCAAATGTCTATAAAATCAGCGCAGCAAATCGAAACTGGATATTTCAATGGCCTTCGTGTGGCAGCGGCGTTCTCTTTGAGATTGGGGGGCTGATAGTTGCGCGCTTAGAAACAAAATTAAAACGGTATTGACAGGAAAACCACTTATAACTATAATTATTCTTGCAAAAAAAAACTTGGCAACAAGAACACAGCAGCAAACCAATAGAATGTCGCAAGTGAAAATTGCTTGCTCAAAAGTGCCTTGGTGCTACACTTTGTTTCAAAGGATGGCACTCACATTAAAAGCACAAAAAAAAACTTTTTATTATCAAACTTTTGTGTTAAAGATGCGAGCTGATTATTTTTTTTTCGTGGAGAAATGACTGGTGCGATTGTTGCGCCAGGACAGCTCACTCCGAGATAACAGAATCTCTTGATGGCGGTCGAGTTTTTCCAGCAGCAGTAATCACTTTCAAATTTGATAGCGTTTTGAAATCTCTACTTCCCGCAACTCGAGTGCGATTCGAAGTTTTTCGCCTTACTGTGTAGATTCTATTGAACGGGACGACGTTTCTGGCTATCAAGCGATGATATAAATAACCAAAACATAGTATCTTTCTCCTTGATTAGCCACTTCCGTTCTAGATCGTGTAATATACAGTTTTAAGGGCTCTGAGGGTACATCGAAGTTGGCCTGTATTGAGAGATTATCGCAGTCTACAGAAAAATGACGTCATTTTCACAGAAAACAGAGCTTTTGCAAGCTGGTAAAGATGAAGCAAAATACAGGCGTCGCTATCACCGGCCAGTTTCGCAAGTAAACTACGTGCTTTGTCTAATTTCTTTTGGCACGGATCCCAGAGGATAGACTAAACAGTCATTCACTTAGCATTCGTGATCACGGAGTCCCTTACTGTGTAGATGGAACAAGTTTGAATGAAGGGGCGGGAAAATCTCAAATTCATTTTCACAGCTATAAACGCGCTTTTTGCTTCGGGCACATGACAGCCAGAAAGTAAAATGGGGAAAGAATCGATTTTTTTTTTTTTTTGTGGACTAAAATAGGATCGAGCTGCACTCAGTGTTCCTTTATTAAGTACAAGACCGTGAAAAACATTGCACAAAGAGAACTGAGGTGAAAGCAGAACAATACCCTAGAGTGCGCAGTTAAGAAATATATGTGTGAAGTAAACCGACCGCACAGGCTTGGGCGAAGAGAGCAATACTAGCTAGATTGGAGGCTTGACAAATTGCTTTCCACCTCATCACTTTCAGAAGCGACTGCGTCATGGCACAAAAGTACTGATGCCGATCCACATTTTTTAACGGGAATCTAAAGGTGAATGCATAGTCTAGCTAGGCGGAGTGGCTATGATCTGAAAACTGGAAACATGTCATTTTTACCAAGAAGGGAACATGAAGGAGTCAGACAATTACGCTAAACTAAAACGCATTTCCAATGCCCCTGGAAAACTCCGGTAACTGGGCCTAGTCAAGATTGTTATCGCCAGCAACAATGTCTGTACGTGCAGAGCTACTGACGACGGCGGAGGGGGGGGGGGGGGGGGGGGGGGTGCTGTGCTGTTTATGCAGGAGCAACGAGGGTGCCACCCTGTCGGCTCTGTGTGAAGACGCTGAGCGCAGACACTTCAATGCAACAAATAGCTGTCTGACCAGCAGACGGAGCAATTTCTTTTTTGTACTGTTTTCTCCGGTACGCCGAAAGTTCGAAGGCTATACGTCATAAAATGACATAACACTACCCGTGCTGAGTGCGGTTGTAGAGAGGACAGAAACAAGAGGCTTGGTTTGCGGTCTTCTCAGCACGCAGTCATCTCGCGTAGAAAAATGCTGCACCGTTGCCGAATGGTTATCTATTACAGCAGGTTATATCTTACGCTGCAGTGCCCCTAAAGTGTCAATAGCAAACTATACTCTTGTAGGGTGCCTCGGGAGTGATTGATTAGTCTTTTCTATGCGTCAGTTTTTATTCGAATCGCCCCCTAGTACATTAAAGGTATAAAATTCCTAGAGGATTGATTTTCGTGTTTTTTCGGGAACCTAAAGTGGCTCGCTAAAGATTACTCGTGCGATCATTTGGGCAAAATATCGAAGTATTATAATAGTATACAAACGAAATTCTTTTTATGCCAAGTGAAAGCTCCGGAAACCAGGGCTTCGCGAAAATTTTGCCAGAACTGTTGCCGGCTTTTTGCCCGTCAAATTCCGTACTCACCGCGTGATCAACAGAGCTAAGTTTTTATAGAAAGCGAGGTTCTAGCCTTCTCTCTTCTTTTCATCGATTTTTTCTGAATGTTTTATTGGTGGTTTTTCAATATTTTCCTAAAATGTCCTCTCTCAGGAACAGATGTGCCTTCCTCCAGGGTCGGTTCCGCCGCGTTACCCCTTTAAGCTTGTGGAACTTTTGGGGAAGAGCGATTCTAAAAACTAAACTACCTCTGTCCAGGAAATCTAGCTTCCAGAAAATATTCCTAAACTGCCGCTTTAGCTGAATTCGCAAAATATTAAGCTCGCAAGCATCAATCGTTCCTGTATTGTCATGTATTGCCTTCCCCAATTTCATCATCAAAGATTCCCTCCGCCAAAAAACCTTCTCACAGAGCAGGAGTTAAGATTTTTCCCAACGGAAAACAATACGGCAGCGAAATTTCTAGTGGACCGGCTTTTCTCCGTCAGCAGTCATTTTCCGCATGGCGTCTTCGTCGAGGTCAACCATGCGCAGGCAGTTGTCGTCCCACAGGGATGCCGCGGCCGCGGACTCCTCGGCGCGTGCGTCTGCCTCGCCGTACAGGTTTTTGACGCGCTTGCTGTAGTAGGACATTATGAGGTTGCTGACCAGGCTCAGGCTCAGGAACGCTATGGTGACGCCGTGGAAGACGACCCTCAGCTTGTCGGCGTCGTAGAATGAGCAGCTTCCCCGGTGACCTCCTCGTTCGTCCCACACCAGACAGGTCGCGTCGAACAACGCCGAGTAGATGAGTGGATACGGTATGGCCCCTGGGTAGGTAAACAGAGGCTTAACTCACATGCCAAGGTAAACACTTTGTGAAAGGCGCCAAGCGTTCGGAGCACTCGAGTGACGCGATGAGGCTTGCTCGACCGCTAGGCAAGGCTGAATTCCCTGTCGGAAGCACGTGATGTAATCTGCTGACACCTTCGAGAGCAAGGATTATGATGACGCCTTTATATCAGCGATAAGCTTCCAATGAGCAAACATTCGAACGAGTCTCTTCCTTGGTACGACGGCTAGACAGATAATCATTAGCGGTACTCATGCGAATGTTTGAGCTCCGTTTATTCCGGAAATGCACAGGAACGGCTACCTATAGCAAAGTATGAGAGAAATCGGTACTTTTTATTCTGAATAATCACTCTTGTGGGGACCATCTCCTTGAAACGGACGTCAAGGTCCCCTCTGTTCGCCTTATTATTGCGTATAACAAGAGAGGGAAATAGTCTCTCTTCCACTACTTCCGTTTTTGGTGCAATGACTTTCCGGCGCCTGTGCTCTACACGACAACTTCGCTGCGCTGGCGCTAGTTGTTTCAAAACACACAGCATAGAGAGTAACAAAAAGCGACAGAAACAGCAAGTATTCGGTAATTCGTAAACTATTGCCAATAGCAAGCCGCGGTTTTCACAGAAATGCGCACAAAAGCGTGGGAAGTTTTTGTGCAGAAAGAAATATTTTACACGACAGCTTAAGGGCCTTGTGTTGCAGAACAGCCGATGTCGGCGTTGCCGTCCGCGTGACGAGAAAATCCCCATTGGTCGAAAAGGTGGCTTTGACGGCGCCGGTCACGCCAGTGGCGCACTGGATGTTTAACCATCGGAGCAACCACGAGCAACGCGCCGAGCGCACGGGCCGTCGGCCGTCGTCTCCCTCCTCATCCTCATATAAGCACTCAGCAGACGGCTCACGATGAGCGCTGCCTCTCAACCTACTATGGAGCAGACCCATCGCTCTATTCCTAGAAGCGGCACCTATGTAGCCTACACAAGAATCGAACACATGACCCTCGGGTTGCAAGACACGATACCGCAACGTCATGCAGGCACGTTCGTACGGCTTGGTTAAAGCGGGGCTTTATATGTATGCTGTGTGGTCTTTTAGATAACGATTCTTATTGCGAAAGAGGAAACTATCTCTGTCTGCGTAGGCAAGAGGAACCGCTGTCACGTCTTACCCTTAAAGGCGAAGCTTAAGTGCCGCTCCAACTTTTATTGCCCGAATAGTTGCATTCACGACCAAAAGTTGGCGCTACTGTTGCGTCAATAGTTCGTGCAGTACTGTTGCAGAGCTAGATGTGGCAACAAATTATTATATAAAAAAAAACATACCATGTTTGTCTGCGCATCAATGGAAAAAACCGCACCGCCTTGCTGATTCTACATTTAATACGATAGCGTTAGCGTTCCGGTTCACGAGAAAAGCCGGCATCCGTCCGTCTGTCACAAAAATGCAGGTAGTAACCTGCCCACCATGGTAAAAAGCAATTAGGTTAAATCAAACAAATTCAATGCAATGGCCACCTGCCCGTCTTGACAGCCTCCCGAATAACAATCTGCGCATAAATAAGGCTTAGGGGAGCTTGGGAAGAGCAGCCTGGATCTCACAAGCAACCTGCCGGGGCAGTGACGCATCGCTTAACTGCTGGGCCACGGCGCCAGTAACTGTATGAGGACTATTCGCCGTCTATCAATGCGTGAAAAAGAGATTCTTGGCCGGTCCCCCAGTGTGGGAACGTGCCATCTTCTGAAAGGCTAATAAAAATATTCTCTATAACCCTATCGCATTGCACTCTTGCGGGAGGGTTAAGTGTCGTCCACGGTTTCTTTTTCTTTTAATTAATTTTTTAAAATTTTCCTGCGTCTTCTGGATCACTTTGTTGAGAGAAGAAAGGATGTCATCTAACAAGGCCCTAAAGAAATAGGTACAGCTTCAGGGAACGATTTTGAAACGGAGGTCTCCTCAGCAAAATGGCGCTAACCTTGTTTCGTGCTGTCTGCTTCAGTAAATTGAAATACTTATACACCTTCTAACCGCTGGAACAACGCCAAAGCTTTTAGCAAAAGGGCCTAAAGCGCCCCGCAATAAAGAAAACCGTAAAGTAGTGATATCAAGCTTTTTTTGTCTTTACCGCGTTGTCTGCGCTTTGAGGGAAGCTTACGAGTCATCAGAGAACAGAATGTAGGCCAATCGTACACTCTGATAGCAGGCGCCGCGGTGCGAACTGGGCCGCATCATGCAAAGCCTTTGGGAGTCTACACGTGAAACCCGGTATGCTAGCGCCCCCTGGTGCGAGGCGATCAAATCAAGGCTCTTCTCTCGAACGCTTCGAATTTCGCGCTTTCTTCAGAGCGCAGTAAAACGTGGTGGAAACGTAAACCGCGACAAAAACTGCGCTATTTGCACTTCCTGCCAACAATCTCAGCTTCTTAACTTCACTTATCGCGCGTCCCCAGCAGGAACCAGGTAAATTATTCAATTTTTATTAATTTACTTAATTATTATACATACTCCTATCCTACGGACAGCTCTATTTTTTTGTTCAGTCTTCTTTTCTAAGTAGTTGCCAGTACGGCAATATGGTTTGCATAATCGGTCACATAAGTCCTACAGTCACTGCAACAGCGGCCATAGCGCAAGTAAAGCCATACAGTAATGCTGCTTTCACTGGAGTTCACCTGCAGCATGATCACAGATGGTCATAGCCAACCCTCAGTGCTTATCCGCAGCGCTCGTGTGCAATGTGATGTGGCTGTTACGTAAAGAAGCATGCATGCGCCCTCTTGTGCCTATTCAGAAAGATATTTCAAGGTTACTTGCATCGCTCATCTTTTTTTCGAGGAAAAAGTTCTAGAAAGGCAAAGAATGGGGCCGCCTTTTCAAGAGTCGTCAAAGAGCGCTAACCATGGATTTCGAGCCGGAATAAAAATCTACTCTTTTGTACCTTTATGTAACCTACTTCATTAAGACATGTCATATAAAATAATATTTTTCATATGACTTCACCTATGTATAAAACTAACGGGACTTATCACCCTCTCCGAAAGCGGTCGTACTCGCCGTGAATCTTTTTCGACTAGAGCGCTATAGTTAATTACTTTAGTTCTCTTCAGCTAAGGTTCCGAAACAGTCACTTTCCTGCAGTCAAAAGTGGCACACAAAACTGTGATGAAAAGTTAATGCCAACATTACATTTTCTTGCTAAGGCCTGGCCGCTTATCGTGTTCCATCCTTTCGTCTCCGCTCGTGTTTGTCCGCGGTCGAAGGACATACGCTCTTTTGTTGCATAACCATTTGAACACAAGTACTAAAAGGTACGGCGAATACATTTGTGCAAGCGCTATTTTTTTCGTGCGTCGTTCGCGCGAATGATCAGCAAAGGGCACCAACCTAGCAAGTTAAAGGCGGCTCCAAGCAATCCCACTGCAAGGCCCTTGTCCGCCGGATCTACACATCTGGGAGAAAAGCAGATATCCGTGAACAACTTCATTATCAATCAACTACAGTCGATCCTTGTTAAAACGCATTTGAAGGGGCCCGGCGATTACTTTGTTTTAGCCCTAAATTCGTTATAGCCCGTGATGACCTAGCTTCCAAGGGGAATCGCCATTACTTCGTTATATCCATTATTTTGTTACAAACCGTTTCGTTATAACGAGGTTCGGCTGTACTTTCAAGTAGTAACACAGGGCGTAATATTTGTGCCGAGGTTCATACTCATTCTGCGCTGATGGGTATGGCAGGAACCAACCAACAGGTTAATTAAAGACACAAACAGTCTTCAATTAAATTTAGCGCCAAAATTGTGTAGTGGGACTGCACCAGGGTTCTGCATAGAACCCTTTCCTCTTCAGTATAATAATGGATGCCAGTCCTCACTGAGCAGGTTAAAGATAGACCTTGGAGCATACTGTATGCTGATAGTATTGTGCTATGTTCAAGGACCAACGAGAGTAAAGATGTAAAGCAGGTCTGGAGGAAAACACTAGAAGTACGAGGTCTGAGAATGTGGAGAAGAAAGACAGAGCACATGGACTGTAATCTAAGAAACCTTGCATGCCAAGAACTAAGACTACAAGACACCCTAATCAAGAGAACAAGCACCTTGGCATTTCAAGTACCCTGGCTCAACAACCGATGGAGAGGATGACACGCAGTCTCAGTAGAACCCAAGTAGGATGAATAACTGGTAGCTGTTTTAGGTGTACTAGGTGACAAGGATACCCTCTCAAGCTGAAGGATGAAGTCTACAGAACAGCCCTGAGGCTAGCAGTGCTGCATAGAACTTAAGCGAAACCTCTGAAGATGGCCAGTCTACTAAAGATGAAACTTTCTGAGATGGATGTGTGGAGTGATAAAAAAGTACTGAGACGGGAACGACCACATACGGGGTGTTGCTGAAGTCACAGTTATTGTTAGAAAAATTCAAGACGGAAGGCCTAGATAGTTCAGTAATGTAGTGAGGAAGGACGACGAATACACTGGCAAGAAGGTTATGAAACGAAGTTAGTGGGAATAGTCCCATATGAAGACTTAGCAAGAGGTCTATCACGATGTGGAGGAAGATATAAGATATAAGTGCGAAGAAGCTCAAGGGAATCGGCTAATGATAGGGTGAAGTGCAGAGCTCTCATCGCATGCAGGGATCTCATATAAAAATCTGTAAATAAGCTGTAGGAGAAAGATCATACTCTGTGGTGCGCCTCCTTTGTTTTATCCATGATACTGCAGATTCGAAAGCACTGCAAAGCGATAGTTCATCTTTTCTAAGTTCTACTACCATTAAAATCAATAACTGCAGGAACATTTTGTTTTAGTTTAAAACAAGTGCCTCAGGCTTGACCTAAAAACATTTAGATGGACATCAATTGTGCAAGGTGACGATAAAAAGCTGACCTGAAACTGACGATTATTCCACCGACCCTGGGAAGTTGTGCCACCAGTTTGCTGATGCTGGTCAGTACAACGAGGGTGTACAGGCTGTCGCAGCCGAACTCGCAGAAGCCGTCCGTCACCACTGCTTCTTCACTGCTGCTGTTTCCCATCAGACAGCTGCAATGCATTGTGCCCTGCGCAAAACAGGCTTCCCGTTTATCCGACAGTTAGTAACCACCACCAAGCGACAATCTTCCGTGTTTGCGGTTGCGAGTGCTAATAAAATCGTACCATAGCGTGCAGAGATGTAAGTTTCCGGAATATGTCAGTGATAAAATTAAGTGCGTTATAGTCGAGCGGAAACGAGTATAACGCAGTTACAATTGGACTTTTATGTCGACACAAGAGATTCTAATGCGCAGCAACTGTTCACTTTTGCAATGATTAGTTTTTTTTAGTACGCCCACAAGCTGTGTCGTTATCATTTCCGGTATCACTTGCCGTGAATGTGAATTTTCATGCATATAATTACCGAAGGTACTTGAGGAACTTACCTGCGAGTAATGCGAGAGCATTGCAATTCTGTTCCAATACGGTTCCAATTATATTCTAACTATATTCCACATTTATTCTAATTCTATTCTAATTTTAATCTAATGCTATTCCTTTTGTAGTCAGTGCAGTTGTAATTACTAGTACTGACTATTGCTGTTAATAGCCGCCGCTATGACTCAGTGGTTATGGGGCTCGGCTGCTGGGTCGAAAGACGTGGGTTCGATGCAGGCCGCGGCGGTCGCATTTCGATTGAGGCGAAAGGCTAACAAAGACCAATGTACTCTGCTATGTAAGCACATTTTACGGAATCGCAGGTGGTCGAAATAATCCGAAGCCCTCCTCTACGGTGTACCTCAGAGCGTGAGTCGCTTTGAGACGTTAAACATAATAAACCAAACCAAACAATTACCGGTTAACATTTCTTATTCTCTTCGCTGGTGATGACATCACCGCGCTCCAACCAATTGGGAGTTTTCGAACGCCGCCACTTTGTACGCGAGACTGGATTTTTGTGTCGATGAGTCATCAAATGCTTTCGCATTAAGCTTGTTATGCTTATTAAATCGTGAGAATACCGGCGGAAAAGTGAGGGGGGCCAAATTAGGCAATGCCTACCAAGTAAACGTCTGTTAGCGCTGCGACCCAAAGATAAGATAGCATGCTGGTGGCAGCATATCCAGTTACTCAGTTTCAGTTTGCGATAAAGGTTTTACTCTGTTCTAGCATTCACAGGACTCGTCCAAGGGACCTCGTGTGCTCGATAACCCAGGTATGCGTTCGCGATAGTACCCCCCCCCCCCCCCCCCAACTAAAAAAAGAACAATGTGGAAATTAATCTGGAGGTATCCACTTCTGAGATGGCCGCACCACCCGTGCTGCTTCGGGACGTTAATATCATACAGCTTCTGAAAGTTACCTAGAATGAAAAGTGGTGCTGCGGTAGTTAATCTGCGTGGATAGGCTCAATAACGCTGGGAAGTTGTGGTTTCATATTTGGCTTTGGCTATTGTTGGGCAAAATACGTGGATTCAGTCTTGACATTACGACTCTTCTCGAGATAAACCTTTAGGGAACGCTGTAAAAGTTTTGCATACAAGCTTGACACCGATCTTTCACTTGAGGTAAATTGATTGAAGGGATGAGAAGTGCATAATTAGAATAGTTTATTATGCGCACGGTGGAGAGCATTGCGACACAGGTGCCGATTTCTAGGCAGAACCTACGTTCTCGGTCCAACATTAGCCAAGCCGAATGCAAAAACCACTCCTTCACCGCATCCCAGCGGGGAATGAATTGCTCTTTAGGAACCTACACAGAAGGTAGCGGCTCCTTTCCCTTCAAGTAATTTAGAAAAACTTTGTTAAACAATCCCCGCATGCCGTATCCTACATTGGAGAGTTCGGGCAAACTATTCGGCTTTCCAGCACGCGGTACCTCTTTCGACGCGAAGGACTGCGCACACAAAATGGCGCTACAAAATCAACCGGCTCTTTGTACTGGACCAGAGGATCTGAGATATTCCTTTAATCTGTGCTTGCAAGGGATGCGGGCAATAGAGAAAGAGAGCACGTGAAGACTTGTCCGGCTGACGAAAAACGCAGTTATCGTGAACGGCAGCCTTCCAAGACATCGAGTGCGAGCGTCCGGCTGGCGGTTGAACTATCTGGCCGCGCCGCTTATCAGTCAAATCTGTCGAGTAGCACAGACGCTCGATGACAATGCCTCGCTTAAGACGGAGGTTCGGCGCTCGCCTCTGTGCGAGTCGTTGCGCGGTTATCAAAACACGAGTATGAGATCTATAAGCAGCCCTTCTGGGGTCCGTTACCGGCGACGTCTGCCGCGGCCTTGTACCGACGACACCTTCGAACGCTAGGCAGGCCGGGTAGCCTCGTTGCCATAGCGACAGTGCAAGTGACGTCTGGATGTAATTATTTGGCATGAGCCGTGATGAGAGCTCGAGTGGCCGTGGTTGCGTGTGGACGGTCTGAGCGCTAGAGCTCTTTCATACGTGGTGTCAATAGGAAAGCAGCGTGGAGTTTCCAGGAAATGTTTTTTATCTTGTCCAGCCTACACGAAAAACACCATGATAAGATGACTTTTCGGCTTACGTTTCCTAGGTCAGAGCAGCCTGCTGCGCAGGGCGAAAAGTAGGTGGCATTTTCCGAAACGTGGCAGACAGGCTGGAAGGAAGTTCCAGTGCAACCGCACTCCTGGTTGCAGGGATTAATGATAGACAAACTGAAACATAAAAGAGTTACCGCATATTTGCCTTTATTATATTCTTTGAAGCAGGTGGCTTTTATTACGCCACAACAAACAAATGAAAAGGATTTTAAGACTAAACTAACCAGCTTAGACATTAATTAGCGAAAGCTGTTATAGCTATGGTTTAGCCATTTAGTCCTCCATTTTACTGTGTAATTTACCCCGTCAGCCGTAAGGGAAAGCCCAGCTGTTTTCATGCGAATCAGCGAAAACTAATCTCGCCACCTGTTTCCTACCAACCTCTGTTTTTCTTCCCTCTTGTACTTGCCCTCTCCCTCGAATCCCCCAAACAGAGAGAGGGGAATTCCCTCTCTCCACTTTGCCCTCTGCCAACCGTGGCAGATATCCATTACCTGCCACGGTTCAAAGGTGGAGACTTCATTGAATTGAAGCACATTAATTTAATTTCATTTTCGCTAAGATAAATTAAATTAATTCACTATGTAGTTAAGGGCCTACGGCCGACACTAGATTCCACATTAGAATCGAAGGCTAAACCAAAGCAGAAAGAGCTTTCGCTGTAAAAGATAGGGAAAAATAAAACGCACGGATTAAACACGAACAAATCGATTGACGGATGTTTACCTTGAATTCAATTTCATTTCTTTAATTAGGTTAACTTAAGTTATTTCGCTAAGTAGTTAAGGTTTTACGGCTGACGCTGTAGATTGCACGTTAGAATCGAGGGCTAAACCAAAGCAGAAAGAGCTTTCGCTGTAAAAGATAGGGAAGATTAAAACGCGACCACTAAACAAGAACACATCGACTGATGAATGTTTAAAACAAATGGTGTGCATGATTTGCTTGTATCTGCATCCTACGGCTATCTGTCCTAATAAGTTCAGAAATAAATTATGGAACGATCAGACGTCTGATGCGACGATTGTTCTTAAGCAGTTGAATTTACCCTCGATCAATTACATTCATGATTTTACTCTAAGCAGAGGCTTCATACATGCGGCCGATATTTTTCCGTAGGGTGAAAGTGGGCGGAAGTTGACTGAGGGTGGTGGTGGGTTTATGATTAGCAAGGGAATGGCGTAGAGTGAGGCAGTGAGGTGGCCGGTGGGCAGTGCTTGTGGAGGGCAGCTGGCTTTCTCACTACGACATTGAATGAGTTTTCGCTGGTGCTTTTTGTTCCGCTGGTGCGTGGGCTTCTAGTATATGGAGCTTCTCTGGGGGGTGAGGGTTGGCGGTGTTTTTAAAGGGCATACACTCTAAACAGAAAGGAGTTAAGAGGGAGTAAGCTATCTTCTTGCACACTCTTCCAAAAGGAAATGCGCTGGAGGACAGGTTACTCCCTCTCCCTTTTTATTCCCGTGCAGGCGTATTCTGTTTAGAGTGTAGTTGTGTAGGTGGATGGTGACTGGGGAAAGGCGCTTCTGATGGGTGATGGAGGGTAGACTAGTGGGGTGGGAGGGTGCCTCGAGGGGAGCGGGTGAGCAGTCCCCTAGCTAGAGGGGGTCCAATGGGGAGGTTTTTTGTATGGTTTTTTTTTTCTATGAAAGGTTTTTTTTATGTTCTATGAAACGTTTTTTCTATGAAAACAAGATTCTTACATTTACTAACGAATTTCGCCAAGAACTAGCACTCAGAATATACAACGAAATCAAACGTGATCAACCAGGCTTTTTCGCAACATATGAATGCGCCCACTGTGGCTACGAGTTGAGAAATGTATTGTTTACTTCAAACCTGATCAGAACATCTTACGGGAAGCAGTCGGTTAACTTTCAAATCCCTTCACTTTTAAACATGCTTCAGGAAATTGTTCAAATAGTCTGTAACTCCAACTCAGTAAATAGTTTTAAGAGACAAGTTAAAACTTTTTTACTAGATAAAACATAACTACCCTGTTTTGATGTATGCTGTTTTGATTTGTTTGATTTGTTTTTTCTTAATTGTTTTTTTATATGGTATTATATTGTATCTTGAGTTTTGCCTTTGCATTGTATTCTACCTGCTCAGTGTATGATGTTTCTAATAATGGCGTCTTGTACCGCATCATTCTGATTGTTTTGTAACTGCACAGTTTTGCTGCCTCCTTATTCTTTCTTGTTCTTGGCGCGACCGGCCACTTGTATATATCCTGATGCAATATTCCGGAGACGAGGCCTCGTCAGGCGTGCATTAAACGCCTTTTGCCTCGTCTACCTTGGCGGTGCTTTATACCAATGTGTGTTATTCGGTCTTGTATTGCAACCAGTTCTGTCAAAATAAAATGATTAAAATAAAAAAATCGAATCAAAATCAGGTGGCTAGTGGGTGATAATTTCGGAAGGTGGAGGTGCAGGCGTCTCGCTTGGGCTGGAAGCTGAACTTCACAGGTACCGCAGAATACAGGGGCGTTGCAGAAGCGCTGCTTTCGCAATAAAATCGCGAAACCATTCACATCTGACAGGCGACATTCTTGTGTGGTTACACTCGTGCTAAAGACCTTCGATTCGGCTGTCTTTGCTCATTGCATGCAACAATAATACATAGGGCGGTTTGTGACAGCTATTAAAGGTTTCGTGGCAAGAGTTTCAATTTTCTGCCGTATTCCAAATAAAACATTTATTGCAATAATGGTAAATCTGAGCGTGTACCATTGTCATCTTGATGTCCAAGACACGGCGTAAACGAATTAACAGAAACATGTTTGGAATATGAACAAGATTTCGATGACTGACTTTGGTAGAGAAGAAAACATCCTCGGCTTCAAAGAAACATTATCGTTGCCAGCAAGTGCCTCTCTTATACATAAGTGCCTTATCATTATACTGCTATTACAGCAAAGGGTTCTCACCTGCCAGAAGCGTGCGTGCTGGTTCCGGCAAGCTGCCATCCAGAACAAGAAAGCATCATGCCGGCTACCAGGAAGCTTATTTCAACAAAGTCGGCGGCCGCTTCCATGAGGCCTATTGTGCGTGCCTTTGGCTTTAGAAATCGGATCATGAGGCCTCCAAGAAAGATTCCAAGCATCATAGCCAATAATTTTGTCGGACCTATTGGAACGCGAAACAGGGAACAGCATTAATGCCTGACAGTTTTCTTGAATGTACCTCAGAAAAGAAAGGCTGTTAATGAAACTTGCACGTCTTCCGTAAAAGTTTATTGGACGCAAGAACCGTGAAAACACTGAATCTCCTCGGGGCCAACCCATGCTTCTTAAAGTCTAACGGTGTATCCTGTATATGTGTGTGTGTGTGAGCATGTCTGTGCGCGCGCGCTGGCGTACGCTACAATTGAAGTGTCGTTCCCATTTTAAAGCTGTGCACCCAGGCCAGAACTTCTTATGCTGAACTGCCAGGCTTTGTACAGCAGTGGTTTTGGCTGTAAACAGCTAATTCGTGTCACGCAGTTCGTTTGGCTCTTTTCATGTAATTCATTTTCAGAATAACCGGAGCTGTTTCCTTTGCTAGATTAGATATGTGGACACACACTTCGTGCAGTCTGGCGTCGGATACAGGAAAGTCATTCTTACTCGAAGATAGTGCGAGTTTTATCGAAGGCGGTACCGACGAACCCCACGAGCAGCGACTGCAGCGGTATCAAGCGTCAGGACGGAGAGTGATATCGTGGCGTATAGGGCCTCCGAGACCCCGGCCCGGCCCCGATCTCGGAGGGGCGAGCAGCATCGTGTACCTGCTCTCACCTTAGGCCAACCAGACACTACAACGTGGTGGCGTATACACCTTTGCAGATTGAAGCTAGCCAACCAGTCTCCTTCAGTCCGGTCGTCTCCTTCCGAGCACAAAGCGCTTGTCAGTCGTCGTACACCCGGCCAAATCTCTGACTCAGGTGTTGCATCGCTAAATGCACTTGTAAAAAGGTTCTTTTCGGCTACACCGCTGGCATATCCATGCTGTACTTTGACGCGTGTGATGGAATTTCGTGGTTCCTTTTTGCTAATATAATGTTTCAGTGGAGTACTTGCGTGTTTAGATCAAAGTTATCGCAAATATTCATCGTCTGCCACTACGAAGAGACGAAACAAGCGGACTAAGCGCAAATGAGCCACCAGAACCATTGCTGAGTATTCCGCTTGTTTTGGCTCTTCGTAGTGGCAGACGATGAATATTTCTGATAACTTTGATCTAAACACGCAAGTACTGTACTCAAACATCATGTCAACAAAAAAAACCACGAAATGTCATCCAACGCGTCAAATTACAGCATGAATATGCCAGCGGTGTTGCCGAAAAGAACCTTTTACAAGGTGCATTTAGCGATGCAACACCCGAGCCAGTTAAAGATTTGGTCGGGTAAACGCGTTTCTTCTTGGTCTTTGTCTATGTTTTGCGCCCGCTTCATTTATATCATGCAAAGCCAACTTGCCCGACTGAACGCGCTTCTGCACAACGCGATTAAAGGGCAACTCCGGAGGTTTTTAGAATATTTAGAGTGAATAGCCACTTCATATTCCGTGTAGTCCCCACACTCCATCACTGTGAGGATCATGGGAGATTGCAGGTCTTATTTTCAACAAACACCAAAGTACAAACAATAAACGAGGCGGCTTTTAACGGAAAGGAAACCAATTACAATATGAGCGAGAAGAAAGGAAAGGAACAAGAGAACAACGCAACAATACACGGGAAAAACACACGGGGGAACAGAACAAAGTGCTTATGATAAATGCAGGAAAAAGAGTCAAAGAGGAAAGTTCACACTACTTGTCTTATTCGAGCAACGAGCGGGGAGGACTGGCTGGGTGTCGGGCAGTCGAGGAGTCTCTTGGCGTTCCAACGTCGATGAAACGCTACCGCAGCGTCAGCGTTCGTGGGCACCCGGCACGGTTCCCAGGTCTGGTATCCCGGAAAAGGTCACGTAGGCGCCCGAAGCGGCCTATGTAGAGCAGCTGACGGATGGACGGAGAAGAGTGGCGCCTGGGCCTGGTGGTTGAGGCTCTCGACGATGGATGTCCAGGTCTGGTGGCCCGGACGTCTGCGGCTAAGGCCCAAGCCCGGAACTCGGGGAGCCAGCAGAACTCGTCCACGTCCGTCGCCCACCGCGCTCTTCTCTTCTCTGCCACGTAATCCTCTTCGACCTGCCCCCCGTTCCCCTCCGCACGCGCTCCTCGTGCTTTGTCTTCTTCTCACGAACGCCGCTGGGTGGCGCTATCTCCTTACAGAAGGCCCCCTCTTCGGAAGTTTTTTCCAAGGGAAAGAACTCGACTTCAGGAGAGCGACACCAGACGCGTTCGCCGATCGCAACACAGAACACCGCACCACAGCGCGCACACTATACACCACACACAATACGACGGTCGTCAATGTTCGAAGCGTTCACAGACCTTCGCACACACAGCACAGAGAGCACATGGAAAGTCAACGTAAAGCGTCCATAGAGGGCGAAGAAACACGGAAAGCATAAAAAGTAGATAGCCGACACTCAAAAACAAACATGAACAAACAAAAACAATTCCAACAACAGGTGCGGGCTACATTCTTCCGTATTCCATTGTTCACATCAAACCACTTCACCGTCGCGAGAACTTTTCCGGCTAATACTTCCATTTTCCTTTGTGAAACCGTTTTCTCCACACCGACCTCAGTTTCCACCATGATTTTACATGTTCCCGTCCTATGATGTTATTCACTCTGTTCTCCCTTGCCTTCGACACAGTCTGCTGACACATGTCACACGATCTGACATAACTCTTAATGTCAGCCTGTACACCGGGCCAGTAAAACTCAGTGAGCACCCTAGCTATTGTTTGCCGTATTCCATGATGGCCGGATAATGCATTCTTATGCGCCAACTTAAGAACTTGCGTGCGTAAGCCCTTCGGTACCACCGCTTGCTCAACGACTTGGCCGGGACACACTTGGTACGACCGGAAAAGAACACCGTCATCAGTATCAAAGGAGTGGGCGGTCTGTCCCTTGCCCTGAAATATTTGCCCCAACTTCCTGCGACACACCTCTAAGGTCGGGTCTTCTTCCTGTTTGAGGCGAAACTCCGGCCGTGACAAGTGGAGTGTGTTCAGAGTGGGGCTTTTACTACTCTCTGACACCTTTGCTGTCACCGTAAGGGAAGGAACATCGACCGAACTCGTCATGGCAAGAGCAACTGCCTGATCAGTGAGAACTCGCGGGTCAACCGAGAATGGAGGTTTAGCCCCGGGGACATTGCCTATTATAATGTCGTACAAGGGTGTAGACAAGCAGCGCGCGATGGCCTTACCCGAGAAGTATGGAGAACAAATCACCACCTCCGCTTCCGGAACTTCTACACGAGTCCCATTGGCCAAGAATAATGTGGCCTGTTTCCCTGTAAGCGCCGCTGCCGGTACAAGGGACTCACGCACAACAATGCCGGTGCTGCCCGTATCCCGTAAAACCGAACCAGGCTGGCCGAACACCTCGCCGTGCCCCACTGGCATAGCAACTTCCACCGGGTTGGAAGGACAGACCATCTCCCCCAACTGGCCCTCTACGCGCGTTACCACTGCAGTGCTATCGGGATGTGAATATCGAGGTGTCATGCAACAGGCGGACTCCTCACGGTCTCCTGGCCTCTTAGCTTTGCACGACTGGGCATCATGTCCTACCTCGCGGCACCAGGTGCAATACGATTGCTTCGGCTTCGTCCGACAATCCGCCGCCTTGTGCCCAGTCTTCTCGCAAAGAAAACACCGCAGGCGAGATTGTGAACCTGAAACCTCGTCCTTGGCTTTATTCATCGTATGCTCCCCCTGTTCTTTGAAGAACAACAAGTTATTTTGCCGCTGCGCTTCAAGAAAATGATCGGCAGCCTCCGCCAGCTTGGCAACTGTCTTGCCCTCCCGCTCACGTAAGAAAAGGGCTAAACGAGAATGACAGTTGTTCAGAAATTGTTCGCTCACGACCATCTCGCGAACCACCTCAAAAGTGCGGCCTGCTCCCCGCATCTCGACCCAACGGTCAAAGAAGCTAAACAACCTGGCAGCATATTGCGAGGCCGTTTCTCCATCCTGGGGCTTGCTCTGGCGAAACTTCTCTCGGTATCCTTCCGCGGTGAACCTAAACCTCTGAAGCAAGGCAAGCTTCGCTTTGTCATAATCCACGGAATCCTCAGGCGAGAGCCGACCGAAGACCCTAAGTGCTTCGCCACCAAGGCACAAGCTCAACGCCGTTGCCCACTTTTCTTTTGGCCAACCCTGCCCCGTGGCCACATGCTCAAATCTCTTTAAGTAGGCATCGAGGTCATCCCGCGCTTCATTGAACTGTGGTATGAGGCTGTGCGGGTTAATGGAGCTGGTCGATGAGACGCTACGCTCTCCACGGTCACTCGGAGGATTTGCGCCACCCTCCATGAGCCTTATTTGTAGCTGCAAGTTCCGCGCCTCTAACTCCAAGCGTTCCTTCGCAGCCTCTCGCTCCGTCTCTAAATTCCGTGCCTCTAAATCCAATTTCTGCTTCGCAGCTTCACGCTCCGCTTCTAAATTCCGTGCCTCTAATTCCAATTTCTGCTTAGCAGCTTCACGCTCCGCCTCTAAATTCCGTGCCTCTAATTCCAATTTCTGCTTCGCAGCTTCACGCTCAGCGGCTCTCTCTTCCCGTGCCTTACGAAGCTCGTCCTCCACCCACGCTCGTAACTCCGCGCCGCACAAGCCCATGCGCTCGCCTAAAGTAACCAAATCTGACGCGCTCATACTGTGCCTAAATTAACACAACAGGCAAATAAATAAAAACCGACCTCGTCCTGTCGTAGTGGACGCCAAATTTGTGAGGACTCTGTGAGATTGCAGGTCTTATTTTCAACAAACACCAAAGTACAAACAATAAACGAGGCGGCTTTTAACGGAAAGGAAACCAATTACAATATGAGCGAGAAGAAAGGAAAGGAACAAGAGAACAACGCAACAATACACGGGAAAAACACACGGGGGAACAGAACAAAGTGCTTATGATAAATGCAGGAAAAAGAGTCAAAGAGGAAAGTTCACACTACTTGTCTTATTCGAGCAACGAGCGGGGAGGACTGGCTGGGTGTCGGGCAGTCGAGGAGTCTCTTGGCGTTCCAACGTCGATGAAACGCTACCGCAGCGTCAGCGTTCGTGGGCACCCGGCACGGTTCCCAGGTCTGGTATCCCGGAAAAGGTCACGTAGGCGCCCGAAGCGGCCTATGTAGAGCAGCTGACGGATGGACGGAGAAGAGTGGCGCCTGGGCCTGGTGGTTGAGGCTCTCGACGATGGATGTCCAGGTCTGGTGGCCCGGACGTCTGCGGCTAAGGCCCAAGCCCGGAACTCGGGGAGCCAGCAGAACTCGTCCACGTCCGTCGCCCACCGCGCTCTTCTCTTCTCTGCCACGTAATCCTCTTCGACCTGCCCCCCGTTCCCCTCCGCACGCGCTCCTCGTGCTTTGTCTTCTTCTCACGAACGCCGCTGGGTGGCGCTATCTCCTTACAATCACAAACAACCGTTTTTGTTTTGTTTTGTTTTTTCAATTATCATGTGGAATCATTTTAAAACACCGGAAGCATCAAACCAAAACCGATTCTCAGTCCATGGTCAGGAACGCTCTTCGCGTGACGCAGCGCTGGCGTAACAAGCATTACTAGAAAAGCACTAGTACGCGCACTGAATGGCTGAATCAGCGACTGCAAACAATGAGTTGTTCCTTAAAATACTTGAGATGACCTAATACAATGAACAAAATTTTGTTATGTAACGGGTATTAACGTGCGGCGAATGTTTGTGACGTTGAAGACGCAGTGTTGTCACGTATAAACCGTCTGAGCTAAGCCACAAAATATGCAAACTTTATAAACGACTCGCGCCAGAATTAAATGTCTCACAGCTGAAAAACATGGTCGAAGTAATCAGGAACGTGAGAAAAACCTACAGTATGTTTCATTAGAGTATGTTTACCTCGAGAGACCTCCGGAGCTGCCTTTTAAGAGCACCGTAGAGGCAAGTTCAGATTGAAAAGTTGACTCGATACGCTTTCGTCAGGTTTAAGTGAGAGCCCTGGCATCGCAGAAAACTCTTAGTGAATTTTTCTTTACGCACTTAAAAAGTGTCCTCGTGTTCAAAAATTGTTTTGCGGTTTTTCGACTCTAGTTCAAGATATTTTCGCGGCAGTTTCTGTTTTCCCTTAAGCAAACCGCACTTTGGAGACAGGCAAATTTCTTGATGCAATAACAATATTAAAATATACGCTTTGAGGTAATGCATGGATTTCTTGTTTTTGCCCATTTGTTGGATATTAGCCACATATATTTATCAAAGTCTAGCATAACGACAATTTAGCCAGGCTACGTTGGGAAGAAACCAGGCACCAAACAAGCCTGCAAGTTGTCATCCGAATTGTTTTCTACGATGGTTAACACTTGTTTCCAGCTGGTTAGCTGCAAGGAGGGACCATTTTACGTACCTGTGAAGAGGCTTGCGTTCGAGGCCGACACTCTGTAGTGTATCTCAACATATTTAGGGAACATAGTGATGTAACCTCCAACGCCGTTGAACGCGAACATGATGGTCGCTATCTTCCACATGAGTACAGGATTCTTGCATAACCTCGCCAAAGAACGTCTGAATTCTGTTCAGAAAAGGAGCAGAAGTAGCATGCACTTAAGCACCTCAACAAACAACAAATGAGCTTCTTGAGTTTGGCTGAGCTGGCACAGGACAGGGTTAATTAAAGAGATATGGGAGAGGCCTTTGCGCTGCAGTGGGCACCGTCAGGCTGCTGCTGCTGATGATGATGGGGGCTGTCCAGCCGCTATAGATATATCTTCCAGTATTTTTGCATACGCCTCATCTACACACTCATTTAACAATACTAATATCCCTAATACTAATATACTAATACCCCTGCGTTCGTGGTGGCATCGGGTCGATGCCTTCGCAGGAGGGGGCTAATGACGCCAGCGCTCGTGCCGACGGAAGCGCCTCTCAAGAAGAAGAGGCAGTGTGTGTGTGAAAGTGATCTGGAAGCGCACGTCTGTTGACCCGCTGTGGACCCTCAGTCGCTGATTACCAACGTGACAATATGATTGCTCAGGTTTACACCGAGTTAAATGCTTTCTCGTAATCTATGAAGGCTAAATACTATAGGTATTTGTTATATTCTGCGCATTTCTCTACCACCTTACTGATAGTGCGAATATTGTCTATTGTCGAGCATCCTTTAGGAAAGCGTACCTGAATATCTGGTTGATTGAATTTTAAGGTTGTCCTAACTCTATTCGTGATTGGCTTAGTAAACGCTTTGTTGGCAACGGACATTAAGCAGATCGGGTCTGTAATTCTTCAAGTTCTTGACGTCTCCTTTCTTATGAATTAAGATGATGGTAGCGTTCTTCCAAGCTTCTGGTACGCCCAAGGTCATAAGGCATTGCGTATACAGGGTGGCTAGTTTTCCTTGCACAATCCACCCTCCATCCTTCAAGAGATCTGCTGTTACCTGATCGTCACCAGCTGTTTTCACCCTTTTCATTGCTCCAAAGGCTTTCTTCCTCTTTCGTTACTGGCAGGATGTCCCAGTGCCGTGCGCTGCTACCTCTCTCATTTCGTCCTGCTTAGATCGGCTACTGTACAGATTTGTGTAGAATTTTTCGAGTACGTTAACTATCTTATTCATACTGTTAATTACAATGCCCTCTTTGTCTCTTTGAGCATATATTTGATATTCGCCTGTTCCCAGTTTTCCTCAGGCTACTCCGTTCTTTAGAGCATACTCGATTCTCTTTAAATTAGCACTCCTTATGTCAGTTACCTTGCGCTTATTGGTTAGCTTTGAAAGCTCTCTCAGTTATATACTGTCTGTGCGGACAGAGGCTTTCATGTTTTGGCGTTTCTTATTCAGATCGTTTACCTCCTGAGAGGGCTTGCTGGTATACTGTCTAACCATCCTACACCCTACTTCTACTGCGCACTCCGTTATAATTGTTGTAAGATCATCGTTCGTGCGTGAGCATTTGGTCGTCGTTCTCAGTTAAAGCCGAATATCTGTTTCCTAGTGAAATACTGAATTCCTCTATTTTCCCTCTTAGTGCTAATTCGTTGATGCGCATTCTGCACGATGCCAGGGTGAGCGCTCAGTATGAAGTCTACTTCATTTTTAGTCTCACCATTGGGGCTCTTCCACGTGCACTTCCTGTTCTCTCGTTTGAGGAAGAAGGTACTCATGATTCTTAATCTATTTCTCTCTATAAGTTCTACTACTACTAAGTCCCCCATGATATTCCTAGAGTCTGTGCCATAGTCGGCCACTGCCTGGTGCTTAAAGTCTGCTTCTTGCCTACCTTGACATTGACGTCGCCCTTCAGTACAGTGTACTGATAACGTAACCTATCAGTACAGTGTACTAATGGGCGACAATATATAACAAAATGCGTGCAAATATAATAAATAAATAAATCCTGCTTGGGCCAAGCAGTGGCCTGCAGTATTATGCAATAAAATTACAACGTACAAGAACAATCAGACTTCTGTATAGGCATATGAATTGAAATAATTAAAACAAACAGTTATAAATGTTGCACGTCATATGTCCACTGACGAACACCAAATACTCGATACATACTAGTAGTATAACGTTCAAGACAGGAATAAAAATGCACACTTTCTATTTCTGTGATGTACCAGCTCGTTAAAAATTCTACTCTTGTGTAACGAACTTTTCAGGGTTTGAGTTTCGACAATCTTTTTCGGTAGTTGATTCCTTTCCTTGACGGCAAAGTGTTAAAAAAAATGATTAATGCCGCTGCATGGGAACGCTGGTTCGAGTTTAAAGTTGTCGTGAATTATCAATAGAAGGGCAAACGTGCAAAGCTGGTGTAATTAGCGCCGCAGTGTATGTAGTCATACTGTGATAAATCTTGTGAAAAAACATGAGACGGAATATTTTACATCTACTCGCTAAAGAAAGAAGGCTAAGGTTACTTTTACGTTCTTCTTTGGACTTCTTTGTGAGCACCACTGTACCTTTCAAATCGCTGGTCAATTTGTCTTTCAGAGTATCGGCAGCGAAGTTCTCAAGTTCCTCTTTATCCAGGGAGAATGATTGCCTCCTTATGTGCTTCGGAAAGAAAGCCATGGGTAGTGACATGAAAGAAAGGGTTACGCCCCATATAATGAAGCCGAGCCACCAGGCTCCAATCCAGCTGGGATGATTTGTTGTGATGCTTGGGGTTTCTGCAAAAGCAATGACAATGCGACGGCCAAAACTGTATATGCTTGTATCAGAACTGGCAGTTTTTAATCATTTAAACAGACTGCAAAAATAAATCGCCAGCCAAATGAATCTTCCTCATTCATTCATTCATTCATTCATTCATTCATTCATTCATTCATTCATTCATTCATTCATTCATTCATTCATTCATTCATTCATTCACTTATTTCTTGACCTTATGACGCCTTGAGCGTAGTTTTCTTCACCGACTGTGAATATATCTTTGAAATCCCTTCTTCCTGCGTTCACAAGATGTGCAAATTTTTTCGATCGTACACCACTCACCGAAAGGAGACTCGTAAATCCCCAGACAGACAGATGCCATAACGTAACCAAGCATTGGTCCAAGGAATCTTAGAGAAAAAACAAGACCTGTAATAAAAAGACATAACATATTTTGGTATATTTTTCACGTTGACATCACATGAACGACATATGAGATCATAGCTTCACCTTATGAATACAACCGTGGTACAAGGATCGACCATTTTTATGTATTAACGCTTTCTTTACTTTCTTGTGTTCTCTAAAATAGCGCTGCTTCACTCTCGCGCAGTTCTTATGGAATTATCCTGCCTTGTGACAAAGTTGCTGACATTTTTTTTTCCCTTGCTTTCGCTGCGGCGTCCTAGAGCGCATGCTTAATTAGGCACGAGTAGGAATTTCAGTGCTAAAGGCACAACTAGCAATTCACAAAGGAAGTAGCGGCACTCACACAAAAGGACTTACTGAAATAGACTGTCGAGTCGATCTTCTTGGCATTGTCGTCCGTGTATGTCGTTCCGGATATGTAGAAAGCAGCACCTCCGAAGCCATTCAAGAAATTCGCTATGAACAGGATGCACACTGCAAGGATGGCTATGGCGGCTGGCGACTCGTCATGGCCCGCAGAACTTTCTTCGCTGTGCTCCCGAGTACAAAATTCCTTTTTAGAAACTACGCTCAGCTCAGAAGCCGACTCATATTGTTCCCTCATCGTCTCTTGAACGTCGCCAACTAAGCCTGGTCCGTAGATGAAATACGGTAACGCGGCTAAAAAACACCCCGCCACAGACAAAAAAACCGAGAACGCAATCAACTTTGGCCTGCTGACCTTGCGAGCGTAGTACCCGATGAGCAGGCTGGCGAAAAGGGAACTCATGTTGTCCGCGATTAATATGACGCTGAACATTTTACCAGTGAGCGCGAACTTCCTCTCTATGGTGGTGATGCACCCGTTGAGGTAGGCCTTGAGAGCACCTTGGAACACACCGTAAACGATGTAGCACACGAGGAAGTAGTGAGTCTTTGCGAATCGCTGCATCCAGTGAGGCCTGTAACTGAAGATTCCACACATGTAGTCCGGATCGGTTTCCTCAGATATCGGGTCATCTGATGCCGGGATGGGCTGGAACTTGGTGGTTTTCGGGGCCATGCTGGCACGGAGTTTTCTCGGCGGATCGAAAGTGAAGGCGCCGCTGAACTCGAAGACCACAAGGTATACGGCGCAGGAGGATATCTCCGTTCAAGTACTCTCACCGGGGTGTTGCGCATGCACGTTCCGATAAATGCTGGAGTCCTATCAGCGTGATAAAGAAACAACTGTCTGTGCGCTTCGCCGTTCGGTGCAGCCGATCGTAGGGTGAACGTGCAGTTATCTTCACGCGGCAGCATGTTAAAGATGTTTGCGGTGCCTTTATCTGCAGTGCAGCCTAAAGGTGAGGAACACGTTGACGAAAAAGTTTACAGTAATCTCTTTCCTCACCATGAGTGTCTTGCAAGCGTCTAGAGCAACGCTTTTCTGCTCAATATAGCTTACTCGGGTGTCTCAACAAGAAGTGTGGTTTTTAACGTCATTTGGTATGAATTTTTTGCCATCTGTAGCTCGCCTTTCCTGGTTAATTTTTATTTATTTATCTAGTTATGCGAACAATACTCCCTTGTCCACTTCAAGCTCTGCAGATCAAGCCTGTTGAAGTGGTTGTTGAAGTTGAAGTTGAAGTTGAAGTTTATTTCTCGCTCTCAGTGGTACAAGTATTGCTTACAGTATTACAGTATTACAAGTATTACAGTGGTACAAGTACAAGTATTACTGGGAGAAAGAGGACGCAGGGAAAAAAGCTGCTTGAATGCAGCTTGAGAGGCACCCTGCGCCCACACTGCTGAGGCAACGTATTGCCTCAGTTGTTAGTTTACAAGACAGCTACAGGTGAGGCACTCGAAAACAATAAATAAAGTATCAACATGAATATAATATCTACAGTGGCACTTAAACATTAGTATCACAATCACAACAAAAAGCGTCATAAATACTCAAAAAACCAAAAGCATCACATCAACCAGGTGTACAACAGCAGAATTCACACGTGTTACAGCTTTAATCACAGTTCGGAACAAGTTGTAATTAAACGTCTTCAAAAAGATACAAAATGGTTTTTAGGCTCTTTACCGTGATGCATTTTAGCGATATGTTGTTATTTTCTAAAATGTTTAGGTATTTCGACAGAATAAAAGATAAAGATTGCATACCGTATTTGGTCCGACAAAGAGGCAGTGACCAAGGAAAATGAGAGCGGGTATCGTAGACGGTTGAATAGCGAGACATTTTTAGAAGTGAGAGAGTGGTTTCATTGTTAGTAAAAACCGCAGTTTTGTACATTGATAGCAATCTGAAAGGAAACAAAGAAGTGAATGCGCAGAATGCGTTGAACGGTCTATCAAAATTGACGCATCATAGAGGAAATACACTTTTCGATGTTACTTTCTAAAGTCTAAAACACTTCAGTTTTCTCGCTTCGCACAGTCTATGGAGCGCCACTAAAAGTTACCAGTGCTAAATATTTACAAGCGTTTTGAACTAAAATAACGTCCTCGCCCGCGGACAACTTAGCTAAGACTTTACTGCAATCAAGATGCTATGTTGAAGCATTTACTGTTTTCTTTCTCAGGCTCTACTTTCGCCCACAATGTTAGAGAACCATAGCATTAATTCTTATTTGTTGTTGCCATTTCTTCTAATTTCCTGTCAGTAACACTTTGCAAACGAATCTATTACTGCTTTATTATTATTTTTTTCAAACAAATACGCTCATTTAATCGCCTTCTCCGGGCTTCACAAACAGAATATTGTCACGTGGCGTGACGGTGGGTGCATTCGCAGAGGAGATACCAGCGGGCCGGTAAAGAATTTCGGCGAGTTGTCGTGCTAACTGCTGCCCACAAGCAACTGAGCATCTCGGAGTCGATTATGTAGTAGCAGTTTCACCCGGCAATGTTCAAGGTGCGAACCCCAGCCGCTTTCTGCCGCGCTCAATTTAAAGACAACATTGCCCGCTCGTGATGACGGCCATGGAAGAACGAGTTATATCGAACAACTAGGAAGCAGCAGCGCGTGATTATGATTTTTCGAGACCGCTTTGATGCCTTCTTGCCTAGCAAACAACGTGATGAGGCTATTGCCACCGGCAACAACAAGAGCGCAAAAGTAAAGATCAGAAACGAGAACAACGCTTCGCGGAAATATAATACGTCCAGGGCAACTCATATGTGATGGTTACTTTTTTTTAATAAACCCTAATTTCCATATAAGCGCCTACTTTTCTATGTAAGAACACCCTGTATGCAATAAGAAGTTTCTAGTGAGAACTTGCATGGAATGCAAACGCCGGCACAGAAAGACAGTCGTTGCCGCGGTGGCGCGTTGTTGCTGGGTTCCCCACTGCAAAAAAAAAAAAAATAGAAATAGCAACCGTGAAACTTTGAAGCAAACAAAGAAAACCCTGCACACTGAGTCGCTATCAGCGCGCACGAGAAAGCGGCTGCAATGTTTCGCTCCTCTGACGTTCGTGGTGTCGTAACAGTGTTGAAATAATAAAAGGAACACTTGGATTGACGTTGTATCTTCTTATCACGATCTAAAACATTCTGAAACACTTTTTTTGTTTCTCTAACCCCGTAATAGTTAATTTATATATAATGCCTTTTTTCATGCTAGAGAAGCATTGCGGCGTAAAATGCACAGTGATCCCCCTTTCTCTTTATCTCTCTCTCCCTCAATGATGTTTTTTTAACGTCCACGGAAATTTATATACCTTGCAGCCACTGAGCCGCCGTGGTGGATCGTTGAATAATTATTAATAAGCAAGTCATTTATTGTCAAGTTAAACAAAAGTGTATTTATTTGCAAAGTAAGGACTTAGTTGTATGATTAGTTGGTCTGCCGTTTTCTACTGGGTGAGCTGAAGAAGGGACGAAATAGGGCTGTAGTGAGTAACGACACAGAGAGAAGTGCGAATATATGCAAACACATCATTGATGCGCCGTCACGCGGCCAGGACATTCGATCCTCGCTGTTAGCCTAATAAGAGGACGAGAGCCTGACTTGCCTAGAAAGACTTCCCTGCTCAAGGTCAGATACCCAGTGTTGGGTCCTCGGATAATAAGGCCGCGGTCGAGAGGCGCCAAGAAAACAAAAGAAGGCCAACACGCGTTTCTTACTAGTAGAAGAGTCAAACTGCTAATATGTGGTCCATAGTCTCTGAGACGTTACAGGAAGCATGTCTTGCATATTCTGCAAATTCAGTTAGGTGACACTACCTCTATGTTAAAGACATATCCAACGTGGGGAAAGCAAGCCTGGTTGCTCAGAATGCTACGCGTAGTATTAAAAGTCATGCTTAGGATCCTGCCTTTGAAGCAGGCTGTGCCGAATACTTGATTGGTTACAGTTCCTGGAGGTAGTACCGCTCATACATACATACATACATACATACATACATACATACATACATACATACATACATACATACATACATACATACATACATACATACATACATACATACATACATACATACATACATACATACATACATACATACATACATACATACATACATACATACATACATACATACATACATACATACATACATACATACATACATACATACATACATACGTACATACATACAAACATACGTACATACACACATACATACATACATACATACATAATACATACATAATACATACATACATACATACATACATGCATACATACATACATACATACATACATACATACATACATACATACATACATTCGTACATACATACATACATACATACATACATACATACATACATACATACATACATACATACATACATACATACATACATACATACATACATACATACATACATACATACATACATACATACATACATACATACATACATACATACATACATACATACATACATACATACATACATACATACATACATACATACATACATACATACATACATACATACATACATACATACATACATACATACATAAGTCTCGAAAATGGTAGAAGTGTTCGCGTGCCATTGCTGAGGAGCTCCCTTTTGTTCTTGATCAGTCTCTTAATTAGTCTTCATTTCTTCATGCGGCCCTCAATGTCCCGGTATACCCCTGGAACGCATTTGGTGGTCTTTCTGCAGTGCAGATGTATGCATCTCACCGACGATATTAGCCAAATAATAGCAAGGTTTCTAGCCGCTTCATCGTCTTCTTTGTAACAATATGCACTGATGTGGACGCTCTCTGGAAGCTTATCAGCAGCCCAATAACGGCAAGAAGGGGTCAGAATTATTGATGGAAAACACACAAAGGAATTTTGCGAAACAGCACATGTGAAACACACGTGAAACACGCATGAAACATGACACCTAACTGGGTGCAGGCAGTCTCGGCTCCGGTCGTTATTCTGTGATTTGAGCAGCCACTGGGGTCACTGATAATCCAGATGTAAAGCTGGCCGCCAAATGACAAGTGTAGTACTGATTTGAGCGCGACTGCAGTTGGAGCACCTGGCTCGAAGATTAGTTATTGCAAGTTGTATCTGACATCTTTGAAAGTTCAGTTCAAGCCTAGAGGAGCAGGAAACTTTCAGGAGCAATAAGCGACATACGCTTCTAAGGCAGCGTCCGCATGGTCCCACGTTCTGTTGCGTTACTTCACACACAAGTAACATATCTTGCTCCTCCCCCCAGATGCATCACTCGTTTTTTTTCTCTCTCTCTCTTTCTCTCTTTCTGACTCGCAGCTATCCCTTGGAGGTACGTGATGAGGCTTCCCATCTACGCTTGTGCAAACCAAGAAGCCATAAAAGCCTAAGATAACAGCAACTCAGACCTACTGTTCTCACAATCTTGGAGAAAGGAGACTTAAATAAACAATGCGCACGGACAACGGCGGGGGCTTATCAAGCTTTGACGCACGTGTACCCCAATTAAGTAGCGTATCTAAGCTGCCCTCTTCGACCCTGTCCTCAGCTTGCTGAGTGCCAAGGGTTCCAAATTCCGGCGGCTTGACCAAATGCGGAAGAGTTCTAGCGACCACCACTCAGGTACTAGAGCACGATGTTCCAACGCTTGCAAAACACCGTGTGAAGGAATGCCCCGAAGGATGCAGCATTTTGCCACAGCATTCCCTTGTGAACGTATGTAGAATCCTTCCTGGCGTTCAGAGAAGACCTTGGAAACTCGCTAAAAGGTAAGTTGTGCATTTTTGGCTCCTGTTTTCTTCAATCTGCACATAATTTTGAAGCGTACGTATTGGTTAAAGCACCTCACTTTCCTGTGCTATGAGAGTCATTATTTAACCACCAAATTTCCCCCAAATAAGAGTGCACTACTAATTACACAAGAGTGCTCCCTGCTCCTGGGTTGCAAATCGGCGGTTAGTGAAATCGGGAAGGTGCACTGAAACGTAGTCTTTTAGACAAAGAGGCGATGTGTTCTGCGTCAGTGAGGCTTTCGTTCGGCATTTCGGTGAGCTTCCGGCGTATACAACGGTGGAATTATAGTAGCTGAAACTTGGCCTTTTGCATAAGGCGGTAGTTGGCATCAACCGCAGAAATCGCGTGTATATCAGATCTTTGGCAACGCCCCAGTGGGATAGGTGAGTGATTCTTGCTTTAGCTCTATTGCGACATGGCACAATCTAATCTAATCGTTTTGCAATCGCCGCCAGTGTTCTTCATGTCGGTCTTGCTATCATTTTCCTGTATTGCTATAATTATCAGGTGCGTTATAGTTGTGTTGACCTACAACCCGGAATCCAACGAACTGATGCTCCCCGTCGAAGCAATCCAATTATGAAGTGAAAATTTGTAGGCTAGATAGCCACACTTTCTTAGCGTGGTTCCAACCCCTATCATGTTTTGCCAACCGTTTCTTTTATTCTTTTTTGTATCTTGTCCTGCGAAATACATCATTTGCACCAGCAGAACTTACGCGAGTAATAGATAGTAATTGCACTTTTTTCATTCCTGTCTCGATTATTTTCACCCTGTGGACAAGTCCGTAAAAATATCAAAGCTTTCTGCTTTTCATTGTTGGAATGCTGAAAACATAAAAGCTTCACATATATGAAGTTCGTCGCTTATGTAGAACAAAACCAACGAGCAGTTTTTTTTTAAAAAACAAAGGTACAACGTAAGGCCAACAGAGTACCGCGCCCAAACGATAGCTTTTGACGTAAGTGCCATGTGGAAAGTTCCATCGTTTTTTCATACATAGTTGCAATAGCTATTCACTCTGCAGAATAACCATTATCCATTCTTGAAGGTATTGGTGAGCGCTATAAAAATACGGAAAAGGGATGAACACGCAGGACGAAGCGCTTAAGTGTTCATCCCTTTTCCGTATTTTGATAGCGCTCATCAGTACCTTCAAGAATGTATTTACAACTAGTCCCAGTAGTAGTTCTCTTGTTCATTATCCATGTTATGCAATTATGGTGGTTGAAATTTATGCTAAGCAAGGAAAATTGACACGAACTCAGTGACAACGTCAATCAACTTTGAGACAAAGAATTCGTTTCCTGTGCATGACTGCGGGCTTAGGTGACGCTAATTACAAGAACAGTCGTGTAACTACGAGGGTCATCCCACAATTAAGGTCTCCAGTTTTTATAAATCGAAAGAAACGTTTATTTTAACCAATTTACAAATCACTTGAAAGGCAGACCAGTCTTCTACTTTTCCACATAATCGCCGTTGCGGCCTATGTATTTTTGCAGACGCTGGGGCGGTTTTTGTGTGCCCATGTCTTACCAGCTCGCCGCCATCCCGTTGAGAAAGCGTTTGACCGGATCTTTCACCTCATCATCATCGGTGAAGTGTCTTCCAGCGAGATGTTTTTTTAGCTCTGGAAACAAGTGGTAGTCACTTGGTGCCAAGTCCAGACTGTAGGGTGGGCGGCTGATGACGTCCCATCCAAACTATTGCAGGAGAGGGACGGTTTGGCAGGCAACGTGGGGGTGAGCGTTATCGTGGAGAAGACTCACGCCCTTGTTCAGCATTCCTCTTCTGCGATTTTTAATCGCACCTCTGAGTTCCTTAGGGGTCTCACAATATCTGTCCGCGTTTACTGTACTGCCAGGAGCCATGGTCTACCAACAATACCCTTTTTCAGTCCCAAAACACAGTTGCCATGATTTTACCGGCTGACTGTATTCGCTTGAATTTTCGCGGTTTGGGCGAACAGGAGTGCCGCCACTCACGTGATTCTTGTTTGGTCTCAGGTGTGAAGTGGAATGCCCAGGTTTCGTCACCCGTAAAAATGGAATCCAAACAGGTCTCCTTTTGACCTCCATAACGTCGAAGAAATTGGTGGGAGGAGTCAACGCATTGCCGTTGATGATCGTCTGTGAGCATTCGCGGAACCCATCTTGCGCGCACCTTCAGATATTTTTTTCAACTTTGCTGTCAAAATCCTATGAATAGTGCTTCTAGAAACGCCAGAACCAAAATGCAGGGTTCGTCGAGTGTGATCCTCCGATCTTGCCGCATCATTTCTTCGACCTTCGCGACTGTCTCATCAGAAATTGACGGTCTCCCGCTTCTTTCTTCATCGTGAATTTCAGTGCGACCAGCGGCGAACTCCCTACAACACTTGCGGACGTGTTTAACTTCCATGCACGACTCTCCGTGCACTTCCGTTAACTGGCGATGAATTTCGATTGATTGACCGCCTTTTGCGTTCAAAAATCGACCAACTGTGCGAACTTCGTACCTGGCGGTAGCGACAGACGGAAGCTCCATTTCAAATGGCTGCCGTGCCAAGACTGACAGTCCCTTTCGCGCTGAGTCATGGCTTGTTTGGAAGACGGGGAACAATGAACGCAGCAGTATGGCGAGCAGCCACGCAAATAGATTCTCTCAGGCCGCAGCCCTTTGGAGCCCTTACTTTTGGGATTACCCTCGTATATTTCAGAGGCCATTAAATAGCCTCAGCTGCTAAGAAACAATCTCATGAGCCTCCACTACGGTGAGCCTGATAAACTACACGCATCTTTGCCATTTGAAAATTTATCATTGCTTTTATAATAAATGAGGATGCTCCTTATGATGGTGGGGGAGGGGGGGGGGGGGTAGGTGCTTGTGCTTAGCATCACACAGTCGGAACTCGCCCTGATTACTCCACAAAGGGGTGCCTTATTGACCACATGTAGGAAAGACGAGGCAAACGTAGTACGTCGCTTTTTCTAAATAACGCTAAATTTTATGAAGACATTGCAGTGAAAAAGGTGGGACCACCACCGGTAATTCGTTCACTCTGTTTAACTGAATGAAACGAATTACAGTCCGGAGATTTTATTTCGCTTCGCTTCCGTCTCATATCCAGCATTGAAGACGGAAATGTCTGACCATGTAGCTAGAGGATAAAAAAAATAGCGAACCCATGTTATCATTACTAGAATTATTTTCGTTACCATCGCTGCTGTGATTGTTACTGCGAACATGAACAAGGCACCAGTCACGAAAGAAAACTCAACTCCGTTAATAAGGGGACAGTGCCTCAAAGATAGAAGCTCAAAAGCTATAGAACAATTCATATGATTAACATATTATGTATATGGGTTGTTTATTTTCATTCTACACATATTTTTTTCCCTTTAAAAGCCGTGAAAGATACAATATAAGTCGGTGCATCCTGCGCATGTGGATTTTACGGCAAAGCGGGCTTTATGTAAGGGATGGATTGTTCCACGGAAACAATTATATTGGCTGAAGTAAAGGCCACCTGATTGGACTCCTACTGGTCTAGGACACCACGGGCGTGAGCTTCACGTAGGACGTGGTCCACTAGCTATTTCTGGCCGGAGGGTATACGGTATGCAAAGCAGCCTCCTAGGAGGAATGAGTGGCATGGGTGACAAGGCGGGAGAGCCCCCCCCCCCCTCCCCCCCTCTCCTGTGGAGGGTGCCTGTGGGTTGAAATCTGAGTGCTCGCTCTCTACGGAGGCCTCGGAAGGAGCTCGAAGGGATAATAAATACGGCAAAATCTCCACTGTCCCCAATCCCTCATAATTCCCATAATCCCAAACATATTTCCCATATCCCATTCCTATATCCCCCCAACCTGCTACTTCCTACGGGAGTTCAGGGGAGTCTTCCCGGGCCCGCTTCTCCGGCTGTTGGTCGCTTTAGTAGCTATTCCCACACTGATGGCTTTCCACCTTCGGGTGAAAAAATTCCAATTGCCCAAGGGCCACATCTTTTATTTTACAGTTGGGATTGTACCGGCTTTACATTAGTGATGCGGGAGAGGCTTGTTTTTTCTTATTCTTTTTTATGCCTCAATATACATTATGTCGGCAAACGCATTTCCACAGGTATTCGAACAGTGTGTATTTGGGCACGCCAAATGTGTTACAATGTGGAGGGTAAGTGATGAGAGGAGGTATACGTGAAATGAAGCACCCGATCTGTTGAGTACACTTGAAAGACGATTAGACAACTGAAACTTATCAACGTTATAAGTTCTAGTTTTAGGACATAAAATTTTTTCCGAAAGCGAATACAGTCTGCATCGAAGACAAACCAATTTTTACAACTTCTGAATAAACATCTTGGTCGAAATATCGAGCGCTACAAGCGCGCTTTAGAAAGCTAGTTATGCTGCTTTTGCCCGCAGTGCAAAATTGATAACATGGTGCCTCTGTGCGTGGTATCGTGCAGTGAATCACATAAACAACTTCTACGACATGAAACACATAAACTGCGTCTACAGAGAAAACTGTTATCTCTCTCAATTAAGGTGTCCGATTAGGCCAATTTCTAGACATCTTAAATAAATAAAACCGCGCTTGTGGTGAAATCAGACGCATGGAATAAACCGTTAGAAAAGTTCGAAAGCTGTCCATTATCTGTTCATGCCGCAGTTTGCCTGTTGGAATTTTAGATTGATTTGCACAGAGGGTGAGCGTTTGCAGTGACGGTAGCGCAACAGGCGTCCCGTATTTCTGAAAGCTGATGCTTGATTCGAGAAATATGTGGTGGAATGTGATCCTTATAATTCTTCGAAGGTTTTATATTTCATTGCGGCACAAACAAAAACTATTTACTTTTACAGTGTTTATCGGATGTGATAACCCGAAGATAACGGCTGTAATCACCCTACCTATCACATGCAGACCAATCCAATTGTTTCATCGCACGTATAGCGCTGTGGTGGGGCACAACGCCCCATTTACGAGGCATGTCGTGATACGACACATGTAACAGCCGCTGTTTCGTCGCACTCATCTACACACGGCGCTGTATCAAGTCTGCCCCTATGCCGACTCTGTGCGTCAGCCCTAGATGAGTAGCGCGCCTAGTTATCATCCCGGCATGCTGATAAAGGGTCCGAGTGCCGTTCGAGTGCTTCGACCGGGACCCAAAGCGTGTTTTCTTTCTCCGTGCCTCCCAGGCCGGAGACATCGCACAATGGCGTATCTCGTTCCCCGATAATCGGTGTGGAAATCGGCAGCACCCTGTCGGGACGCCCTGACTGCTGCGAATGGGCCGGCCTGACGTCGCCATAAAGTAAGTGAGCCTTCTAAGACGCTAAACGCTTTTTAGCAAACATAAAAGAGGGCGGGAACTGAGAAAGAAACCTTTTTGCGTTCAGGAGAAACGTCCTTCTGCACTGGGACGGCTCTTTGCCGCGTATCGGCACTGAGAGTGCCCCAGCGACTGAACGGTGTCACGTTGAGATAGTAACCACTGCTTCAGCACTCGAGGTTCCTGTAGTGTTTGCCTATAACATTTGCGTAACTCACGCTACTGCCTCACTCGTTCTGTTTTTGTGGGAGCGGACTGAAGTGGTTAGGCAGTGCATCGAGAGGAAGTGATGGTACATTTGGTGTTTTATTACTCGTACGTATGAACGTATAGACGTCAGAGGCAGTCACTTTAAGTAATAACTTTGCGTTGCTTTCTTGGGGGAAGGACAAGGGCAGGACGAACAGAAGGAGGAGGAGGAGGACAAACATTACTGAGGAAAAAAGAGTTATATGAACTTATGGGTGGAGTGTTTCTGCTCCAAGAAAAAAGAGCACTATTGTTTTGGTTTCAATGTAACCCCTCCGAAATCTTCGAACACGCCTGTTGAACGTACACGTATCGATTGGATTCAAAAGTTTTGACAGGTTAACAGCCATACATCTGGTGCCACGCTCAACGCTTCAAATCAGCCCTCAACACACTTCTACCATTTGTCAAGAGCAGAGAAATGATGTGCGTTTAGTCTCTAGGCGCGCGATACCTCCCTCCGATTATTAATATAAGCTGCTTCTACCGCTCGTAAATTTAAACATAAACAGCTTTTGCGTGTTTCATCCCCAGGTTTAGCGGGAAGTGAACGTACCATTCCAAATCAAGATAGTTTGGTTTGGTTTAGTGGGGTTTAACGTCCCAAAGCGACTGAGGCTATGAGAGACGCCGTAGTGAAGGGCTCCGGAAATTTCGACCACCATGGGGTTCTTTAACGTGCACTGACATCGCACAGCACACGGGCCTCTAGAGTTTACTGTGAAGCGCATTCCTTCATGCTGTTCTCAACTTGACTCACATCTTTATTTCATTGCTCTGTCAAAATACCCCTAAAGACAAAGCTATGCTTTCGGCGTCATTCACGCGTGTGCCAAATGTGCCACTTCGCTGTGATTTCGAAATTTACTTATCGTTATGACTAAAAAATGTGTAGAACCACCAGGTTGAAAGGCGAGTCACGAGTCACAAAGGGTTTATTAATTACGCTGAGGTTGTTCGGGAATTCGTTCAGAACGTACGCTTTTGCGAAACCCTTTCCTGCGAGGAGCGAGGGGCGTGGCTGCCGATATTGTTGCGCCGTGCCACTTCTACGAGCACACTTATGGGGATCTCCTGAGTGCTTCTAATGGCTCCTTCAAGGTACTGATGGCGCCGCCCTGGGCCCTAACCTTCCAGCATCTACTGCCACCCGCTGCCCAATGTCCTCACCGTTCAAAATAGCCCCTAAAAGCTTTTCCTGAGCTGTCATCGCGAAAAAGAAAAGTGGTACAAGGTTTGCCTTTCCATTAGCTTTATCCTAGCTCTATCTTGTAGCAATTACATACTGTCTGCACCATGAAAATGGCAAGCAAAAACATCCTGAGCACTTACGCTTCTTTATGTTGTTGCTGTTGTTTGTTTGCACATCACTGTACTGTACATTCTGTTCTCGTTGATTCAAAGTACAAGTGTTCTATAGAGCTAAACACACCATTGAAGGCCTTCTGTACACCACCACTTAAAACAAACGCGTCTACAGCCTTGGTCGAAAGTCTTCAGGCCACATTGTTTGCTCTCTAGCCGTGTAGTTTGCAGTTAACGCACATCCCGTAGTTCAACATTGTCAAAGAGGGAGCAAAACTCTTGTTCTCAGCTTTCCGCGCATTTCGAGGTTTTTTTATGTACAGTACGTGTGATACTGAACAGCTCAAAAGGTAACCCTGTGGTGTGAGGACTTTCCGCAAGGAGTGTATATGCGGTGTCAGCTTTGAGGGCACAGAGATCCTCCGCGAAAATACATAAGTTAGGGATAAATACGGTAATGTGGCGCCAAAATTTTTGTTTGCCTTGTGTGGCCCCCAAAAAAAAAATAAATTGAAAATGAATGGTCCTTTCTTTTTTTATACATTGCTCTTTGAAAACAGCCAAATATTCTTGTCGAGTAATAATTGTTTATTCTCTGCGAGTTCAGTTACTTTTCGTCAATGAAGGCGTTTTTTTTTTTTCGTTAAAATTTGAAGGCAGCGGCTACCTAAACGAGTGCTTTCAGTTATTAAAAAAACGACGCCTTAGCTCTGCATACCGCCAAGCTTTGGAGAGAAAAGAAAAATTATGTTCCTCAAGCCTCCGTTGAAGCCGGCCAGGTACATTTCTATAATGCGCTACATCTTATATTTAATCCGCCAAAACAGTAACTCAGAATACGTGAACATCGTTCTGCAAATAGCTTAATGTTTCTAACACCCGTCCTAGAAGGAACATCGCAGTAGCGGCCCCGCCTTCCCGAAGACGTTTTTATATCCTTGAAGCCAGTTTAAGTGTGAAATATTCTTAGTTACGTCGTAATCAAAACACGACATTTGTAGCAGCACATTGAACCCAGCACTACGTGATAGCAGTTATCAACGCTAGCAGCGAGTTACGTAAGCACTAACCGAGAGGTGTGGGGTTTAGAATTTGCACGGAACACAGTTAACAAAAACGTTTTAGCGCATGCGCATAATCGTCTTCCCTGCCTTTGTTAACACTGTCCGCGTAAATTACAAGCACCGCATATCTGCTACAATGCTTTTCCAACTAGCTCTATTGCAAGCACTTCTTATGTCAGTGGCCTAAGACTTCTACTTGCAATTACATGGACGCTGTTGCGTTCATATAAGCTTGTAAAAGTCAAATGCCGCGAAAAGAATCATTAAAAAATTCTCGCAAGGCCGAAGTACCTGCTTTTTTCTAATCGACGTTTTGAACTCACTTTCTTCTCTGGTTGGTAGCCATCCCGTTATGCATGTCCTCTCTGACTTTCACAGCCGCCATCATTGCCCGTGCACCATAACAGCTACCTGACCAAGAAAAGCGCACAAATTTTGAAGAAACATTAAAGCTGCTGTTAGCAGCGTCCCTCACAACTGCTGAGTCATGGCTCCAACCTCGGAGCGCGGCGGCAGCTCCAAGGAGGCAAAGAAGAAGGGGGCACTCCGAGCGTTCCTGGCCTTCTTCACTAAACCGGTGTGCTACATGATCTGTTTCTCTGCACTGGGTATCCTGCAAGGCTGCTACTACTCCTACCTCATCGGCGTCAACACGACGCTGGAAAGGCGGTTCGCCTACGGCAGCCGAACCGCAGGTTTCGTCTTTTTCGCCGACAACTTCGGTCCTATTCTTCTGGGTGTCTTCATCGGCACCTACAGTCCGAAGAGGCACCGTCCGAGGTAGGAAGCATTTATTTTTGCTCTCTCTGAATGAGGCGCTGCGTGTCATAGAAGAGTCTACACTGTGTGAAGGGACATATAAAGGAGGTGTAGAAGAAGAGAAACAATTTTGTTTCTACAGACATCGTCGCAACATCTACGCTTCCGAAACTGGGGGAAAAGTAGGAAGCTTATTTTGTTTAATTTACAGATAGTTACTTCAGCGAGTGACTACTCCTCCAAAAAGAAGCTTGTTTCATCTTTGCGTGTCTGTTCAGTTTTTCTTTTTTGTTGTTTGTTCTGCGACGGAAATTATGCTATACGTTGCAAGAAAGAGGCCTGAAAGAATAAATATTTTCTATTCTAAATACAACTACTTCATATGATGCCATGGCATCATGGTTCAGCCCCTCGTTGCACTGATTACGATGATAATTGTAGCATTAACCAGGTTGGGTCTACTGTATAAATAAAGGACACCCTCCCTTGACCTTCAAGGACCCGTTTCCTGCTTCAGCCCCGGCTCTCGCTTCCCCAGCGAAGTTCACAATCTAATTTCTCCATTTGACCTTGCTGGCACCTCGGGTTACCATTTTTCTGCCTTGTTATAAGCTGTTCTAACAGAATAGACCATCGTTTAACGGTTGTTCACATTATACGTCCTGCAGAAGTCCATTTCCATCATTTCAATTAATCTAGGGTATAGAATAACTGGCACTCGCTCACAAACCCACCGCCATTTAGTTCTTAAACTTCCAGTTATACCGCATCTACAACTTTTCCTTTTCTAAGGCACTGACGTCTTCTTGGTTCAATTGTAATGTGTCTGGTTAGTGTCCATTTGCAGCCAGAATGTGGGAGAGAACTGTATAGAGACGAGCACTGGCGTGACACTGGTGTGTCCAGCCAATACTCATCTCTGTATATTTTTCTGTTCCGTTCTGTAACCATCCTTTTAAACCAATATCCACCAGTGTACATTTCGCTTTTAAGGTGAATATCACCACGCCCAAATAGCTGTTGGCTGTCTTCTGCAGGTGGGTGGGAGGCGCGGCTGTGCTCATGGGAGCCTCCTGTCTGCTGGCCTCGCTGCCCTACTGGCTGTTCGGCAAGGCGGACGAGGCGTTCAGCATGACGGACCCCGAGGTCGAGTCGGACCTGAACCACTTCTGCCACGACCAGGAAGAGGAGCGGCGCTACCGAGAGCTCAACTGCAACCAGTCGCGCAAGACCGAGACGCTACCGGCGCTGCTTCTGCTGGTCAGCTGCAACTTCCTTACGGGCATCGGCACCGCCATCTACTACTCGGCTGGCACTGCCTACTTGGACGACCTCATTCGCAAGAAGAACTCAGCCGTCTACATGGGTGAGAGCAGGAATCCAGGGATAAGCTTTGCTGTAATGACAAAACAAGGAGTGGTTTGAGAGAGAAGTTTCCCACAGAGTGTTCGGAAATCTTCTGGTAACAAATGCGACCGCTTTAAAACCCTATTTTTCAATCGTTCCCCCAACTGACTCTATCTGCGTACGCAATGGTTATTATATAACTAGATCGTTAGTCATTTTAACTACTGCGTAGGCACGACTCTCTGTACGTACAGTCTTTGCCAAAAGTAACCGAGCACAGGTGGTTTGTTCCATAGCCGCGTAGCGAAGCACTTACGCCAGCCCTTTAGCTATGAATCTCTGTAAAGCAAGATGAGCGCTTTTCCTCACGTTTTGACACCTTTTAGTCTTTAGGGATCCTGTAAGGGCTCCGCTATGTGGTTGAGAAGAAAAAACCCGTTGCTTGGTTACTTTTGGCAAACGGGGCACGTGTGCCTGGTACAAGTATTTCCTGTGGAGGTCCGCCTCCACTCTTATGGTTTTCATGGTTCTTGTGTCGGCATGCTTCATGCACATCCCTTGATGGGAAAGGAAAAAATTTCGGAGGCTGAGTGCAACGAACGCACCAGTACGCTCAGCTTCCACACTCTAAAAAAAAAAAGAAAAATGAAATAAAATTTTATTTACGATGTTGACAAAATGTTTTTGTTTCTTTTTTCTCGAGCAGCAATCATGACGGTTGTTCGCGGATGTGGACCATGCCTGGGATTCATCCTGTCAGCCCTCATTCTCGCGATCTACGAAGAACCATACTGTGAGTGCCTACTTTTGATACATTTCACTCCTTTTGTGCGTCACAAATCGAGCTCTTATTCCAAAGTCGCGATCGACATTATCGCTGCTATGTCATGTACCCTGCAAGTAGTGTTACTTATAGGCGCAACTAAAACTTTCTTCTTGCACCTGCCTTTACACACTAGACGATTATACCGAAGGCGTTCAAAACTAACATTGTGCTTTGAGAGCTGCGAATGCCTTTTTTGGCCAGCTTGTTTATTTAATATACCCTGAAAGTGGATTATCATATATTATTAGGTAACATAATCATAAACATGTGCGCAAAAATTTTGCGTCTTTCTTGACGCCTTGGCGGTTTTGCCAATGATAAATTCAAAACTCCTTCCCAATTCAATTACGGCTTCCTTGCCGCAATATCGTAGCTTGTTTAATGCAGCTGTCCCTGCTTAAGCACATGTACATTGTTTGGCGGGGGAAGATTTAATATAACTTTATTTTTATTCGTCTCTTCAGATAATCCAGGCTTCGCGGACGAAGACCCGCGTTGGATAGGAGCCTGGTGGCTCGGTTTCTTCATTCTCGGCTTCCTGCAGCTGCTATTCGCCCTGCCGCTCTTCTTCTTCCCAATGCGTCTGGCTGAAGATAATTCCGACCAGCCGACTGAGGAAGAGCAAGACATGAGCCTAAGAGGTTTGGCAAACATACGACACTCATATTTTAAAGGTTGCCTGATCTTTCTCTGATAGGTGTTTAAGGAGCTTTACTAGAACATTAAAAGTGAAAATAAAAAGTCAGAATGCGTTCGTTGTTATACAACCTTTGTCAAAAGTCAGCAGGTGACTTTATGTACGATCGGCCACAGCAATATGTTTTGGGCTAGAGCGAAACAGAACTGCGCGAAGACGACGGGACAAAAGAAGGCACGAATACACACACACACAAAGCGCAGACTCGGCGAACATGTCCCCAGGAAGGGCCCGGGGTGCCGAAGAGCCTCTGGATTTCAGGCTGCTCAATCTTACGCTTCAGGCAGTGGCCCAAGACTCTTGACTGGCACGTTGACAGTGCGATGAGGTTAACATAGGTAGTTGCCGCTTGTCCCTTGTTCATAGGAAGAGTGGTAGAGCCCAGAGTAGAAGAAATGTATTGAAGAAATGTATTGCCTGAAGCGTTAGATTGTGCCGCCTGAAATTCAGAGGCTCTTCGGCACCCCGGGCCCTTCCTGGGGACATGTTTGCCGAGTCTGTGCCTTGTGTATGTGTATTCGTGCCTTCTTTTGTCCCGTCGCCTTCGCGCAGTTCTGTTTCGCTCTAACCATGAACCGACTAGCCCAACATCTTGTCTTACTTCAATGTTTTGGGCCTCGTTTGTTTTCTGTGTCACTATCGGCACTCCAAATCTGAAGCCATTATGACAGTAGGTCGTTCTGAACCACGGCGTTCATCAAAGAATCATTCTAATCCGTAGAACTTTATCCGTCGTGTTCGAAGTAGCAGAGGACTATAATGCCCCATTTGACGTCACCTCCGGTTTGGCAAGCAGTACCAGGCCAGAAAACATACGCGAAAAATCGCACTAGTTATCAAAGAACAAAAATCGCAGAGACATGGCCAGTTCCTTTTGCTAAGGTGTGAAAGCCTTTGTTGCATGTCGGTATTTGAAGAAACGAAAAGAACATTGTGCTTTTTGCAGAGTTCAAATACAATGCTGTTGGTTTCCTTATAACATTTGTGGGACAAAAAATATTTTTTTAACATTTCTACGCTCGTTAACAAATAGCGTGATCACGCTGGTTGTTGTATAGGCGGATATGCTTATATTAAATAGTAAGAGGAATATATGGTTATATAAGCTGTTCGATTTTTTGTTCAGTAGCGAAAATGACAGAGCTTACAATGAAGCTATGCAATATTATTTTGGTGTTTTTTATATGTTAGCTGGCACAATCCTTTAATCTAAGCTATAAAGTATCAAAGAAAAAAAATACTATCTCCACATTATGCCGTCTAATATAGACACATTCAAAAACAAATGTCAAAATTTTACGAGCACTGCTAAATCTGAGAAATCAGTACGTGATCAATTAGCAACAATCAGCTTTTGGTTCGTTTTGTGCACATAATTTGAGCTGTGTGAAAGATCAAATTGAAGGCATCGAGCCAACAAGAAGACTCAGGGATAATCGACAAGGTTTTATTCAACAAATGTGTTCCTATTTCTCCCCCAGAAGTTGCCAGATAACGGCTGGCGCAAAAGTTTCAGACGCTGCCTGGAAGCTGCTCGTTTCCGCCCCCCTTTTTCTTGCCACGGTTTGCTCACAGTGACGAAAGCGATGGCAAGTGTGAACACGTTCACATCAAACTTTGTATGCTAGCTCCCATTATTAAAGAGTGCACGGTGTTGAAACGGTAACTCGCGAATTCTCGACAGTGTACTGTAAAGGTAAAGCAACTGTGGACGGTGGTTACAGCAACTTTTAGCTGCAGCTATGCAGTACAGCCTTTTTAGAAGGTTATGAAGAAGTATTACAGGGTCACCTGTAATGCTTCTTCATAATCTTCTATCATAAACCGAGAAAACGCTGCAATATATGAAACCTTTAGTTAGCAAGATCGCTCATAAACTACGTTACATGTCTTTCGAGAAGCATGAACGCGCGACTTATTTCTGAGAATAATTAGTGCGAAACATGTTTTATTCGGCGTCGCTGGCATACAAAGCCGGTTCTAACTGCTGCATGAAATTCTGACTGCTGCGGCATGTATATTTTTGAGTTTGTCACCAGCTTTGTCTTTAAGCTGAAATGTTACAAGAGGCCTCACCTCATGTTTCCTTTGACGTCTTATGCGAGGCATAATTTGCGTGACACTGATACCAGTGCCGTGATTTCTTTTGCAGAAGCCTTCGAAGCGTCAAAGCGACTTATCAAGAACCCCATAATAGTCGCTCAGATGGGCGCGCACGTCTTCAAGTGGTTCGGCGTCCTGGGTTTTTGTACATACGTGCCGAAGTACGTGCAAGAGCATTTCCAACAGTCGCCGAGTGCTGCTTCAGTTCTAAGTGGTACGCATGTAAAAGCGCCATTTAGTCTTTTGCCGCGAATTGTATTGTATTCGATGTTTTTTTTTTAACGGTCATTTGCCTGACCTTCAACCACTTTTATTTCTTCTTTCGCACTGACGGCCCCTATGTAGCAAATTAGCGACCTTGAATGCATTCAGTGGCGTCAAAATGATGAACGTTTAATGTAAAAATAAGGATAGCGTTTGTTTATAAATTAGAAGAATTATAGAATTACACGTCGCAGTGCAGGTTTCTTTCAGTGCATGTCTCAATTTTAAGAATGATGGCGCTTCCACGTGTGTCCTACCTCCAGTCTGGGGTGCCATAGGTGCCGTGTGCAGTAAGGACATATACTGAGAGAAAAATTGAAAAGAAATCCGGGGTGAAAAGCTCCAAACAGTTCCACTAATTGGTTGCGCAGCAGTTTCGTACACGCAGTTTCTTTTATGCGCGTGTTTATGCTTATCGCATTTATTTATCTTCCTTACAATCCATTTCGTGCATCGTTTTAAGATAACTGGCCAAGAAATTTTGGTGATTCTGGTTTGACTGACCGTGTGTGCCACTGTCGTTTTTTATAGGAACGTTCCCGATCGGGTGCGCCATGGTTGCCACACTGGGCGGTGCTTTCTTGATGAAGACGTTTCGGCCTTCCGCGCGCATACTGACAGCCATCATATTCGCTACAGAGCTTATCACAGCTCTAATATTTATCTCGCTGATGGCTTTCAGCTGTCCACAGCCTCCTCTGAGAGAAAAAGGCGAACTCAGATCAAGGTATTTTTATCTTGCCTCGATGTTGTCATTAATTCTCTTAGGTGCAGGTATACCTGCGTTATAGTGGTGTAGAGATACAGTGCAGGAGTCGACAACTCGTAATAGGTCTGGCGAATAATTTATATTCATTACTTGTCTCTCTTCTCCTTACCAAATTTCTTCACCTCACCTACCAATGCTGTACGGATGTCCATGTTACTATACCCAGTGCTCTTAGTAAGTACAGTATTTGTCAAAAGTAACCAGGTTGCATGGTTTGCTTCTCATTCGAATAGTAGAACCCTCACGGCTGCCCTAAAGATCAAAAAGTTCTTTGAAGGTGAGGACAGGGGTTATCCTTACCATACAGAGATTTAGAGCTTGAGGTCTGGTGTAATAGCTTTAATATACAACTGAGGAGCAAACCGTGCAGCCTGGTTACTTTAAGCTGAGGCGGTACATTTCACCCCGTTAATATAAAGGTCAAGTATGTGCTAATGACCTTTTCCTTCTGCTTCGCTCGTAAACTAGTACCTTCTTTCCTCCTTTGCAGGGTCAAGTGCTTGTTGCTCCGCTGTGAGTGCATAGCTTCCTTCTGCTTCCTATAGCTTCCTAAATATGCAGAAGGGTTCCTAAATGGCATATTTTGTGTTATGTATCTTAAAGGCGCAGACGACAAGATGAAGTTGGCCTCTATTTTTACGCGTTCTAGCCACAAATAGACACCCTAAGCGAAAACGAAGATTTTATCAGCTTGAACAGAAAAGAAAAAGCACAATACGGGTGTCGCCATCACCGGCTGAATTGCCAAGTACAAAGTAAATCTCCACACCGATCCCTGAGGCTACACTAAACCTCCATTCCCTTCAAAACGGCGGGAACTCGTCCTTCTTGGCAAAAACCGCGGGAGTTTGAATCGACTGATAGCAAGATTTTTAAATCCAATTTCCGACAAATAGCTCGCCGACAAATAGCTTTTTTTGCGGCCAGACAAACGTCAAAATAGCCAAAAGGATGAAGATAATCATTTTTTGCTTCAAACAATAATTCTATGAAGTTGCCCTCAGTACCAATTTAATTAAAAAAGTTTATTTTCTTGCGGATACCAATTGGAACCAAAAATTTAAACAGTTACATCGACACCACGACAGCGAGGTGTTAAGTAATCGAAGTTCTCACTTTTTTTTCCGCTCAACAGTTAACGACGAATTTTGTCGAGGTGCAAACCTGCTGGTTTCCTCACCAAAAGGACAAAATACACGTGAAATAATAGAAACTATTGCGTTCCTAAGCCCCTAAGCTACAGCGCCAAAACGAGCCAAAGGACGCTAAGGACGCAGTGATGATGGAATTACCGCTAACTTTAAACAATTTGTTTGACGGACACCATATGCATACTGGTTCTGTACCTCTGAGCAAAGAGACAACAAAAATTCGCGACAGAAGATGCCAAGTCATCACGTAGATATCAGAGCGAATCAAGATAAAGCCCCTTATATTCGCGCAGGACCACCACCGTCTCACAGTGCAACCTTTACCTCTTTCTCGTTACAAGACCTTCCTTCCGCACTTCTCTATAGCTGATGTGCACTTCTGTTTTAGTAAACCTTTCACATTAGACGCACATACGCGCTGGTTTGAGAGCGCACAGTAGATGTGTGCATTTCTTGTCCATCCATGATCGCACGCTCATTAAAGCATGAGCCGTTTTACCATGTGTAGATTTGGGATCTGTTGGGAATAATTGAGCTAAGTCTGGGCATACGCACTGATGCTACGTATGAGGCGTTTGTGGAATAAAGTGTTGAAAGTTAGCGTGTGGTCAGCCTTTGGGTCCCTGCATTTGTTTTTCGGAGCCGTCCTTGCTTCTTGAAGTATGAACCAACAAACCCAGCAGCATGTACGGCTCCAATCGTAATCTGCTTAACATATTTTCTCGTGTCAAAGACTTTGGGAATAGCACCTTGCTAGTAGATCCAATGTACTCCTCTTCCGAAACGCCACAGTCTTTTATATTTATTTTCAGGTTAGACCTGGTGAACAGCTGCAACCAGAACTGTTCCTGCGCTACCGAAGTGTTCCATCCCATATGCGAAGGAAAGACTACGTATTTTTCTCCTTGTTTTGCCGGATGCGCTACCAAAGGACCTAACGGCACTGCAGAGAGGGGGGTGAGGATACTTGTCTCCAACATTACTATTATTCACTTTGGGCCCCTGCGGTGGCTCAGTGGTTATGGCGCTCGGCTGCTGACCCAAAAGACGTGGGTTAGATCCCGGCCGCGGTGGTCGAATTTCGAGGGAGGCGAAATTCTAGAGGCCCGTGTTCTGTGCGATGTCAATGCACACTAAAAAACTCCGGATGGTCGAAATTTCTGGAGCCCTTCGCTACGGTGTCCCTCATAGCCTGAGTCGCCTTGGGACGTTAAACCCGCTAAACAAAACCATAAACCAAACCATAAACCAAATATTATTCCTTTTATCCTTTCCTACACCTATACGCGAAAGGAACAAGAATGGCTACGAAACTTAGTAACTCAATCAATAATCAAGGATAAACCTGAACATACGTCAATAATGCACAAAGTTTGTTACCTTCTCCATCTTCCTCTTTTTAGTTCTAACTCTTAGGTACCTGGACCTCTGAAACAGAGTTGTCGCTTGCGCGCCTTTTAATATTCACAGCTTTGCACTAAGATAACTGAGGGTTTGCCCTACTTTAAGATTACCTTATAGGCGCCAGCGGGCTGGCGAGTTTCGATATCACGTTTATCAAAGTGCAACATAATGTAGGGCTTGATGGGATATCGTCCGGCGTGGAGCAAAACATGCAGAAATAATAAACCTTTACTTGAAAATGTATGAGCAATAATAGTAATAAAGATAAGCATTGTAGGGGTGTGATTGCGCTTCGGTGGATGCTAATCAGGATGCTAATCAGTTATTACACTCTTACAAAAATAAACAATCTTTACCTCGTGTAAAAAACTGTAAAATGCCGAGTTTTAATTCGTATATATAATCCATGGTAGTAACGAAATATGGAGGGCATTCGAAATTCATTGTTTAATAAGCAATCGCCTGTGGTATTGTCTGCGAAATTTTTGTGGTCGGCTAAGAGCTCGCCTAGCTGTCAGAGAACCACACTATAAAGGGAGGCTCATTCAGTTTTTTGGGTTTTTTTTTCTGCATTCAGACATACGACAACTGCAAGTGCGTGGACGCCTTCGACAATGACGGTCCGGCTCGGAGGGCTAAAGACGGGTTCTGCGAAAGCGACTGTCCTTTCCTGACCTTCTACATTATGCTTCTCTGTATCGCCTACGGGTTCTCCTTCAGCACGAAGGCGGCACAGATTGTCATTCCACTCAGGTAACTCTTCAGAAGCAGAGAGATATAATAAAAAAAAACTGCTTAGGTAACTCTAGGCGTTCCTAAAGTTCTGTGGAATTATAGCCTCTGCAAATAAATTACTCTCTTTTTCTGGGTGCTGGAAACGACGCGTTACGATTCTAAATTAATCCTGAAACTTTTTGGTCATACAGTAGCTGAGGGTGTTATAGTCGGATACAACTTAAGTCTGCAGTGAAGCTCCGCCCACGTTCAGCCTCCGCGCACAGAATTCCTCCACGACAAAAAAGTAATCCGCTGCTTAAACGTTTCTTGTGACCAAAACAAGAAGCTCATCACAAGAAAAAGAGTATAAGCTCTAGGATTTTGACATGGGGATTGTTTGAGATAGTCAAATATTAAAAAGCTGATTTCGTTTACAGTTGCGGTTGGCCAGCGGAGTAATACAAGACGCCGCGAACCGCGGCCCAGTGTTAGCAACTGCTGTTTTTTTAAGTTGTATCCTACTATAGTCTTTTTCGCGGCTTTCATTACTATACTGTGTAGTTTGTCGGTGACCTCTTTGTACCGAGCGTCCACTGTTGGGATAAATAACATAGCGAACGGCCGCTCCGCATGTCGTTGTTATGTCACAGTATTCCTAAGGAACGTTAGTCGGTGCGTGCTTCAAATGAAAACGAATGTCGCGATGACAGGCCTCCGTATGCTGCCTCCCAGCGTCAGGGAATCTAGTAGCAAAACGAATAGCCTATTTGCTTACTGACAGTTAATTGCCTATAAGTGGCCGATAGCAAATTGGCTATTAGTTTCGATATTAAAACTTTCGTTAGGCCGATGTGATTAACATCAGCTGTATTTTATTTCAACGCAACGCCAGTTTTCTCGTGCGAAGCAGGTACTGACAAACCCTCTAAACTTTTTTTTTTTTTTTTACAACGAATTACAAATATGTTGCGTAAGAAATAGGAGGTCAAATCTGTACACGCTGCAAGGCATTTAACTGTGCCTCACCGCATCATCCTTCGTGCGGAGAATACGCTTATAGGGCAATTGTTATGCTTGGAAGTAAGCTAAAGAACAGCAAATGATTTACTTCTTCCAAAGGCGAGAGTCAAGAACAATCTTCCACGCATTTACGTTCATTAAGGTTCTTACTTGAGTGAATAAAGCACTCAGTTGAGCAATATTAAAGGCTGTCAATCGCCCGATGGCAGCCTTGTAATCCCAAGAAGCGGACATGGCGCGCCATCTTTGCGAGATTCTCCTAAACACAAGTAGGCTGTTCGGACAATAGATGGCGCGTATTTCGCTAAGGGCACCTTTGGTAGGCGCCCGCCCGTTACAAAGGGAAGGCTACATCATCATCATCATCATCATCATCATCATCAAGCGCGTTTGGTATTTTAGTGTTTGGCTGGTTTGGTTATCAGAGTAAGAGGCCGCGGCGCCAGCTTTCCATTGTCACTGTTCTGCGTTCTCTTACGCTGTATTCTTGAATTGCCTCGGCTCCGTGGCCATAACTCGGCATAATTTTGGCGACTTCCGAATTTTGTAAGAAAAACTGTGGTGAGCGGGTTTATCAGAGTGGCACCAGGAACGAGAGATGTTTCGTGCGTTGAACTCGACCGAAATAACCAGCAGTCGGGAAATAACAGGGATGTTTAAGTGCTAATTAGAAGTCGTGAAAGCAGTGTTCGCTTCGTGCTTCCCTGCAAATCGCTGGCGTCGTCCGTTGGTGCACAAGCACGACACTCCTTGACAGCTTACATGTGTCAGTACTAAGGATTACCTGTAATAACTCAACATTTCTTTAACACAGGTGCATTGAGATATCTACTGCTCGTTTAAAACAAAAGTTTTGAGAGATCACTCACTTAAACCCACTTTGCAATTTCTGTGAATGGCCGCTTTCTGCTTTCGTCTAATGCCACCGTTACACTAAGGTCATGCAAGATGAAATATAAAAGGAATAAAGGATTCGTAAGGATACGGCTCCCCTATATTTATTAAGCAGTTTTATGTCAATAAATAGCAAAACGCCTGAACTACTTCTAAAGTTGTTGTAGAAACAAGTTGGTGTTGCATCAGCAGCAAAAGATTTGTGTGCAATGCAACATACGGAATCCGAAATACATATGTTTGACAAAACAATTTATGCGCGTCAGCTGCTCCTAATTAACGATCGCTCCTTGAAAGGCCCCTGAAACGGTTTTCACCGAGGGCAACGAACGCGGAAGACCTACCGATATTTAATTGCCCCAGAGCTCTTAGATCATACCAGTTGGGAAATTCCATTGCAGAAAATGACTATAGTCCGATGCACCTTAAGAAGGCAGCGGCTTTTCCCCGTCAAAGGATTCCCTTCCATCCAATGGTGTCGGCCGATTCTCGTGACCCTGCTAGGGTGACATTGCAGGGAGCGATGCCACAATGGAGAGAGGGGTCTATCCCCCACTATGGAAGGAGGGGACTATACCCTTTCATATGCCACTTCCTGCTTTGTCACGCTAGCAGGGTCACGAGAATCGGACGACGCCATTTGATGGAAGGGGTTCCTTTGACGGGGGAAAGCCACTGCCTTCTTAAGTTGTATCCGACTATAGTCCCAGACATAGAGTTTCTTACTATTACCTAGAGGGAAAGCTGGCAAGCCGTCTATGGGAGTTTGCATGGAGACCCCACGTGACCACCTCAGCCACCATGGGCGCTCAAAGCATCATGAGGCGGTGAGCTACCGACTGCAGAACTACAACTGTTGGCCAAAAAATAATAGAAAAATTAAGCTGTTTGATAACTACAAACGTCCTAACATTCAATATCTTGTCTAATGATTGCAACAAACGAGCAGAAAAGTATTTAAGTGCAAAGTTTGCCTAAAATAAGAGATGACTAGCTTTCCTATTGGCCAAGTGATGAACACTAAAATAACTAATATTTCGTAGTTAACAGGCGCACTTTTAAAAGTAAATATGTTTTCAAAAAAAATGTTGTTGTTTAGATACTTTAAGAGGTTTTTTAATGGCATTTCGGAAGAGTAAAACCTTTTATTGGCGTCGTGTGTCGTCGAGTTTTCACTACTATGGCTTTTGCACACTGCGCTCGCGCGAAAGTCGTCTGCGCATACACGAACAGCGTTTTTGGAATGAAACATCTTAGTAATGACACTCCGTGTTCCTGAAAAACTACGACTGTTCCGCAACAAGTAGCTCACCGCCCCATGATGCTTTGGGCGTCCATGGCGGCTGAAGTGCAGCGCCGCCAGCTTTCCCTCTAGGTAATAGTAAGAAACTCTATGGTCCCAGAGGGCTGCTTTCCGAGTAGTGCATGAATGGATGTCAGGAGCATACCTTTTGAAACCAGATGGTGACGGGCGCCACCATGTTCGGTATTCTTTTTGTTTATATTTCTTTACCCAATCTGCCAAATTTAGCGGTATTATCTATGAATTCGCCATTTCTTTACATATAAATTCTATAAGTTTTATGTTCGCCAAATTTTAAACCTTAACTTTTAACCTTCCCCCACTGCCCTTAAGCCACCAATCTTCCAACCGCTTTTTGCTAACGTCTATAGCAGATGCATTTACATTACCTTTGTTACATCTAAAGCCTACGCCCTGAGAGAGCGACTGTGCCAGTATCGACATCTGGGTGGACACTGCCACATTCAAGTAAAGTTACGGAATTACCATGCACACTGCACATACGTCATCATCTTGGCTAAATTTCTTTTTGTCGCTTCGCGTTCTAAGACACCCTGATCTCGCTTCAAAGAGTAAGCCGCTGCCTCCTGAGTCATCACAGATCGATTCCTTCTTGATCTGCATTCTCCATTTTCCATACATGTCTAGAGTCTGCTTTTTCTCCATAGAATTAATCCAGTTTTTACCCATCCCATTTTTGATCTGTTTATTTCTCCGTCCTGGTTTCCTGCATGCTTACTGGTTAGTCTTCGAGTTCTTTTCCGCCAATGCTGTCATTCAACGCTCTTTCAGTACAAGTATTTAAATACCTTATGGGACCTCCTGTAACAGTCCAATTTCCTCAGGCGTTCTTCACACAATATTTTACTCTTAGGAGAAGTAGGAAAAAAACTTTATTGACCAAAGAAAGTTGAATGAGTTGGCGGTTGGAGTCCTTATTACAGGGCTCCAGTGGTCTTGGCCGTCGAGCCCACCAGTTGGATGAGCCTTCGTTGGCTCTAAAAGGTGACGCTGGTCAGTTGCACCTCCCACCGTTCGGGTGACGTGTCCGGTATCTGTGATTGCTGCAGCTTAGTTTGACACCGCCATGAAACATGAAGGGAGTGTGGGACCAGCGCTGCATCAAAGGCAGGCGTTTTGGTATTGGGCGGGATTGAGTTTGTTGAATCTTGACAGGTGTAGGAAGGTATATACTTTTCTATACCTGTCAAGATTCCACAAAACTCAAACGAATTCGAATTCATTTCAATTTTACTATTAATGAATGAATAAATGTTTCCCGTGCTTTGAAAGATGCCTAGTTCCATGGGCCACTCTCCGGGTGCTTACGGATGGTGCTACCACGTAGAAGCGGCCAATAAAAGTTTTCGCTATATGTTGCCATCATCTTCTGAAACGCGTTTCTTTTTTTCTTTTTTTTTTAGTTTTTTATCTTTTAATTTATCTCTCGGGACGTTACATCTATGAATATGTTTAACTTATTTTGTTGTCAGGCCGTTCTGCGTTTATCAAATCTCGAAGTTTAAAACTTGAGCGTAGATTAAATTGCTGAACGCAGGCATCGGTGCAATCCGTAAACACCCGAATTCTGGGCCAAATCGGATCGCCGTTTTTTTTTTTATACATGGACCGTATGGAGAGTTTCCCAAGTAGTAATATCAGACAGCTCTAATCGCCCATCATCCTCCCGGAAAAATTTTCGGTATAGCTTACGAAGCACCAATTATCCGCAATTAAAAGTGACCTCTTTCTTTTCTTTCGCAACTTACACACCTGAGCGAGTCAGAAAAAAAAAATAAACACAATGAATTAATTAAAAACTTCATTCGAAGATTTAGGACTGGGATGGGTAGCAGGCCGGGACCGGGCTCCTCTGTTCCCTTGGCTCGATTGTTTACTTTTTTTTTTTTTTGCCGCTCGCTCCCCCGCCATTAGAGGTAGACTAGAGCAGCGACGCGCTGCCGTCTTTCATTCATTCATTCATTTATTTATTGGTCTTTGTTGCATTAAAAATGTACGCAAACACTGCCCGGACCCATAGCCAACGGCTAGTAACGGGTCCAATGGAAAAAAAGGTATACAAACATGCAGGCAACAATATACCGAAATAAAGACAGTAAGTTAGTATAAAGAAGGCTAGACATCGCTCCCAGCACTTGTAAGAGCATCAACAAAAGAAGCACATATATTACAGATTATATAAACTAAAAACTTACAGATCAAACAAAACGCGTAGAATTTATACAAAAATTAAGGCATCACAAAAAGCGAGGGGAAAATAGCTGTTAAGTATTTACAAAGCATCACAAGGGTACAACACACGAGAACAGGATAAAATGATTTCAGTGCAAACTTTTTAATCACTCCCCTGTGCCCCCCCGCCTCCTGGCACACAGTATTAAAGCTGAGTAGGTTTTACTCGACATAGTGCACGTGTTTTATTCCTGGTTTTAAAGCCGTTTTATGAGCTCTTTCGACTGCTGCTTGCAGTACTCTGCATACTTCGAAGTCTAACGAGGTGATAGCTTATAGTTTGACATGGAATATCACCGTTTGCCTTATATTTCGAAGACAACAGTGCGTCATAAAACAAAAATGTTCTTCCTTGGCTACGGGTCGGCACACCTGGGCAAATTTTTTGATCTCATATTAATACAGTATGCTGATAACGAAACTTGACAGTTGTCTTCGAAAATGGTGCGATGTATTGCGTACCCCCCGTAAAGTAATTGCAAACAAAAAATGCACTCTCCTTTTCTCCACAGAGGTACAATAGGCAGAATGCCAGTGATAACTCCTAGCGAGTTTCGAATCTAGGATAATATACACGTAAATCTATGCTGGCGTACATAACACCGTAGTTTTGTTTCTCAATTTCAAGAAGGCACGTACATGTCACAGGAAAAGAAAAGAAGTAATTCTCCTACTCATAGTGGGCACGTTAACAGCGCTGTGAGGGGAGGCATGGAGGAAGGGTGATAAAATGCGAAGTGAAACAAGGCTGACCCATCATCACTCACGGTCAAGAAACTCAGAAATTAAATGGTAATTTTTTACGAAAAACTAGTTATTTTGGCTATTGCGAGTTCTATATTTTAAGCTATTACGGTACCGTATCTTGGAAGGCTTGTATTTTAGCGAAAGACGCTTTTAAGCAACTTTTTTCTCAATCCTATTTTGGAGCATGAATGCAATTGCCCTCGATTTCTATGGTGGTGGTGGTGGAAACTTTTATTGCCAATGATGTAAATCGTGGGGGCGAAGCCCCCTACATGGCACTTGGATGCCTCCTCAATGTGAGGAGGAGGCACCCTTACAACGCGAAGGATAGCCCCTGGAGTTCAATCCTACTGTGAGCGCTGGAGATGATCCGGCGCTGGTCTTGAGCGGACGAGCTGGTCTGAAGAGACTCGCAATAAGACTCCGCCGCGGTTGGTGATGGGGGATGAGGGAAGGTGGGGCATGTGAGGAGGGTGTGTAAGAAGTCTCCTGGTTTGCCGCAAAGTTTACATGATGACGGGAATTGGTCTGGGTATCGGGCATGCAGCAGTATTGGGTATGGAGTAGTTCGGGTTTGTAGTTGTCGCCAATGTGCAGCCTGCGGTATGGTGAGGGATGGAGCTGGGGGTGCGTATTCCCTTCGTTTGTCTCGGTAGTACGAGAGAATATCACGGAAGGAGAGCAGGCGCTCCGAGGCTCGTAGAGGGGGTCCGACTCCTGCCCGGAATGTGAGACCTCGGGCTAGGGAATGAGCCTCCTCGTTGCCAGGGAGGCCAGCATGTGCTGGCGTCCAGATGAGGGTGATGAGGCGCCGGGGCTGCCAGAAACGTAGTAAACGAGCAGCGGTGCTGGATATGTAGCCCTTCGCATAATTTAAAATTGCAGATTTGGAATCGGAGATAATAAGAACTATGCTGCATGTTCTAGACATCTGTTCTGGCTTTTTTTTTCCCTACAGACCTCTTATGCGACTTCAAAATCGCTGGAAAAAATTATATTTTCCAACTCTTTTTCAGATGTGTTGATCAGCAGGACAAGGCATTTGCACTCGGCTTCGCTGAAGGAGTCCTGGCACTCTTTTGTAAGTCATTATGAATTAATGACAATGTCATTTCTCCCACGGTGATCAAAAGCACGTCATGATACATATTGTATCTGCAGAGATGGCTATGATGCATAATGTTTTGCTGTACCTTTTCGGCTTAATGATGTCAATTAGCTTTGAACTCTACGAGCTTCGTGCTCATGGCTCAGACACACACCACTGTTGCTGGGCAGAATTAATGCCTCCTTGCCCTCAAAAGCGCAGCTTTGCTACCCTGCCGTTCGAATTATCACAAGTCCAGCCGCAGCAGGGCAGTCTATCGACGAAATGCTTAAATGTCGGATTGGAGATCTGTGCTACAGAAAAAATCAGGGGGGCACTTTGTTGACGTAAAGTGCGGTGAGGCGAAAGCCATTGCATTTGAGAGGCATCCGTCCGATTCGACGCCTTTCTGCAAACTCTCTCCAGCGTCCTAGACAAGGAGAACTACGTATGCGTTGGCAGGAAGTAGCGTAGCCATTAGCACGCTCGGCTGCGGAACAGAAGGATGGTGCTTCGAATCCCATCGTGCACAAAGATTTTTTTTCTGGTCTGACTAGAAAAGCGTGACACCTCTGCTGAAAACTTCCTGTCGTCGACGATGAGGCATTAAAGGCTTTTGCCATAAAATTTTGCAGTAACATAAAAAGAGCCCCACAAAGGGAGGTCATAATAGACGATGATATGTCAAAGTCAGTCGAGATTGTTTTCAAGACAGTGTCCGAACCCATGCTGACATCCATTGTTGTGTAACTAACAGTGTTCTTGTGAGCGTGAGAGTGAAGGTGCAGTGAACACCATTCTAGCTTTGCTATGCAGTGGGCTGGTTAACCTGTGTCTAAAGGATACGTCACAGCTAGATGCATCGCTCCACGGGCTTCCTTTTAACCCAGCTAATGTCTTCTTGTTGGTGCACATAGCCTGCTTGTTTGCCGTAGCAACTATGGGCATCACGGAAGGTTCAAGGTTTGCACGTACGACTCAAAAAACACTCGGTGCCCTTCGATATTTATTAATAATTTTGCAGCGTTCCTGCCGTATCCGTTGGTGTACGGCTCTTTGGTGGACTCGACGTGCGTGGTGTGGGAGGAGAGCTGTGGCCAACGGGGCAACTGCTGGGTGTACGACCAGCGCACCTTCAACTACTCACTGCACGGCACCACCTTCGTGCTGCTCATGGTTGGCGTGGCCCTGAATTTTGTGGTCTTTCTGCTGAGCGGTCGGCTGGGCAACCTCTACGGCCGAGAAAAGCGCTTCTTGGCCGACAGGAGCCGCGTACCGCCGCCGGGAGAGGCGGACCTCCATTCTTCGTCCAGGAGGTCATCGAAGGGGTCCTTCAGGAAACTGACCAGAAACGAGATCTTCCACATGGTGCCCACAAATGACCCCGACGAGGAGTGAAAGTAATAACTCGGGGGATGCATCCCCTGAGAACACTCGGCAAGAAAAGAGTTTGTGTTGTGCTCTTGGTTGATTAACGCGGGAAAGAACTGCTTGCAGACTGTTCTGCGTAGGAGTTGACAATAATTTCTCAGTGCATTTTTTTCCTATCTCGTTGGTGTGCGAAAGCGTGAAGGGTGATTTCTTTGAGAGACAGTCCAAAATCTGAGTCAGTAACCTGCAATGCCTTTCTTCGGTAATAGAGGATCAACCTTGAGGAAACAGTTCCTAGTGCGTTACGAATAAGCCCTGAAAATGGTTCCTCTGGCGGTTTGGTTCTGTGACAAACAATGTTTAACAATCAAGTACGCTTTTGAAGAACTGCGTGTACAAAGCTAGCCTGGAGAAGTGATTCCTGTTAATAATGTTCTGTCTTCAGTGTTAGCACTGAAAACCACGCTAGATTATTGCGTTTCGCCAGCCATGCGCACAAAAGCGCTCCTTGTATACCAGATTCTGAAGTGACGGAAACAGGAAATTGTGTGTCATATTTTCGTCGGTTTCTTACGAATGCTTAGTCCGTATGTATGCGAGATATTTTGACTGACTTTCATGTGGTGCATTATTAAAATAACCTACGTCTCTTGCTTGTGGCGTGGTTTTTCATCCTGTGTAGCCTTCCCACATACCTGTGCCGTTTTCAGTTTTTCCATTACTTATTTCATTTTCATACGGAAGCGCTGCTGAAGAAAAATACTGGCTTGTCCGATGACGGCCTCAGCAGCGGCCACTATCCCCGCAAACTCCTTAACCTCATCCACCCACAAACTTCCTGCGGCACCCTGCTACGCTTGCCTTCTCTTGGAATCCATTCCTTTACCCTTAACGAGCGATTATCTTGCCCTCTCATTACATGGCCTGCCCAAGCCCATTTCTTGATTTCGACTAGGACGTCGGTAACCCGCGTTTGTTCTCTTACCCACCTGCCCCATTCCTGTCTCTTAACGTTGCACCTGTCATTTTCCTTTCCGTTGTTCGATGCGTTGTCCTGAATTTAAGTTGCACCCTTTTCGTTGGCCTGCATGTTTCTGTCCTGTAGGTGAGTACCGGTAAGTTACAGCTGCTATAGTATACTTACATACCTGCAATATAGATACACCAATTTGATATCATATGAATGGCAATAGACACGCTTATCTGAGAGCGAGAAGCAAGCATGCATTGTACCTAACATGGTGACGCACTTCTTGCATAGACATGCCACCCGCCGGCGTTCTCACAGCGCACAACCCTATTGCCTTGGCATCGAAACGCCTTCTTCCAGCAAAAAAAAAAATATAATTGCAGACAGCTAGACAAAGAAGCCCCTGCATTAATTTTCGGCGTCTCGAAGTTCCATCAGCATCTATAGGGTCAATATTTTAAAGTTGCATGTGATCACAAACCACTTCTGGCACTTTTCATGCAAGCCTATTCCCGACAGATTATCAACCAGAATTATACGCTGGGCAAATACCCTCTTATAAGTACACTAAGTATAGTTTGTGCTCGGGCTAGTTGGTTGAACAATGTTGAACGTCTTCCCTAGCTTCTCTTTTTTTTTTTTTTTGTAAAGCTATGCAGCGCGTGTAATTTACTCCGGCGTACAAATACACGTTTGTGTACTACCTTGTCACCAACGTCAGCGATGTCGACTGGCTAAGCAAGCTACCGCTTCTTGCAGAGCCCGGCACAGTACCCAAGCCTGCTGTTATCTTCATGCTTGAAAGTTCATATCCTCGACTTCTTTCGCCAACCGACATTACCCAATCCACAGACCATGACCCTGTGCTGTCATACCTACGTCATGCGTTTTTTACTGGAGATGCGCCGCCAAGAGGAAGTGATTGGACATCATTTCGGAAGAACCATAGAGAGGTTAGCGTTCAGGAGAACTACGTCCTGCGAGGAACACAAGTCGTCTTCCTAAGGAACTGGTAGTAGTTCTTGATCCGGGCGTGAATAAAATGAAAGCAGTCGCACGAACCCAAATATGGTTGAAAGGACTCGACAGCAGCATCGCAGAGAAGGTGTAAGTTTGCAAAAGCTCTCAAGAACCTCAGAGAACAGGACTGGTCCATGGTCTAGACTGCATGCTGATTTTGGTGGTGCATTTCAGGGACACTACTTTTTCGACCTAATCGATGCCTGCTCTAATTGAGTAGAGTTGGGTCCCGTTCATGTGGTGGGGTGGTATAGTAAAAACTTTTATTTTAACAGAGGTGTTTGGGGCACACAGGTCCCTGGGCCTTCGCACGACCCCACTATACTCATGTGCCTTCTGCGGGTGCCACGATTCGATCGCTGCGAAACATATTTTCCACACATGGCATTCCAGACGTCATTCTCTCCGACAGTGGCACCGAATTCAACAGCGCGATGTACGCAGACATCTTGAGCAAGAACGCCACTCAGCGAATCCTGGTCCTACCATACCACCCAGCATCGAACAGAGCAGCGGAACGCGTCGTGCGGAAAATTAAGAAACTACTTTCTGTGGTCGCAAACATCAGGACAATTTTATAGGGAAGACTGCATTTACTTTGTGCCGTAAATTCCTAGCACAAAGTTTTAAACACATTCCGAAAAAAAAATTAAAACTCCGTTGTGAACAGTTTAACGTGACGCTGCCGTCAATCGGGCACCAAGAAAACAGAGGACGGCTTTAAAAAAAAAAATTTCTTCTGCGAACCTTTGCCTTTAAAAAGAAATGAACTCGACAGCGGTGATAGCCGTAAGCACTTCAGACTGACCGCCTCTCTCACTCTCAGCTCAGTAAAAGAATAGAACAGCAGAAACACTCGTGACAATAGTTCTGATGTGGTAAACACGTCCCAGTAATTATATCCCGTGACAACTTGTAATACATGCATTTTAAACAGTATTATCAGGTGCAGTCGTCAAGCAATGCAAAGAAACACCGTTATTGCGTATCCTTAGTTCTATTTAGCGCCGTAGAATGCCTCTTTGGAAAATTTTAAGCCGAAGGGAACTTCTCACAAACGCTGAAAGAGATTGGGGTGCTAGCGTGTTTTTTAGCGCCGGCCGAATCAGAGGCATTCCACCATTGTGCATAAATTCTTGAAGGCCACATGCTCGCAGCATTGCGTTCATGCGTTGATGAATCTGCGTTTTTTTTTCTCACAAAGCACGCACCCACTCTGTTCTGCGAGTTTATATCATACGTCACTGCACGCGGCGCTGTTTTTCTGTCTGCCTTTTTCTGGATTGCGTACAATCACTGGACAATTCTTACTGGCAACAGGCGTCGCGAAAGCACGTCGATGACACCACTAAGAAAAATACCACCTCCATAATGTATTATGCTCCTGAAAGCAGTTCTGGTGTATAGAATGGTTTTAAAGAACACCTTATAGCACAAGAGGGTGAAGAACAAAGGTGTGAGGTGGGCTATCACCGTAACCAAGCTCAACTCAAACAATCGCGCTCTCTGCGAGTGATCTGCTCTCAGAAAGGTTGGGTTATCAATCTTCGTACTTGGTCGACAACCAACGTTTGATGTCGAACTTTGGAGACTGGTATGTTATCGCTTAGAAGACATTCCACTGTATGCAAACGATGACCACCATGTGGTCGTGCAGCGTTACAGAGACATCATTCAAACACCAATTTCGTCCAATTTTTGAAAACTTGCCGTCTAGAAGAGTCAGATTCAGTGTGCAAGTCACGCCCAAATGTATGACAAGGAGCACAGCGTAGCTCACATGTCATGCGCATACGGACCACAGCAGAGACTGTTAATCCAGAAAAACTAAACGCGCAAGGTGATCTAACCGCGCTTAAGCGGTTTCACACGCGGTAACTACGCATAAAGTGCACGCCGCGGCATCTGCAAATTCAGCTAATGGTACAATTCTAAAACGCGTTGCAGCACTGAAAGGAGTTTACAAGTAAAAGCATGACATGAACACTTCGCAGAAATAGAGCAAACATAATGAGAAAAGTGTTCAGAGACACAAAGGCACGTAGCAGAGGAATGTTAAAAATAACACGCAAAGGTGTCGCTTTGGGTCTGCAAGTCGCTCTTAGCGACACAAATACCATGAACCTAAAGTCAGCGCGAAACAAGAGGAGGGATGGCCATCTCATTAAGTAAAACTTCAAAAAGCCTACGAGTCCTGCGTAAAGTTCGCACACGCGATACTGCTTGACATGTTCGGGTTTTCCCGGCAGTGGAAAGCACGGACGAAGTCGGGACTCAGCATCAGAGGCTCGTTCACCACGGACTTGGAGCTCGCCTTGCCGCTGCACCGGAAGTAGGCGTAGCGAGTGTAGAAGAACTGGGCTTTAGACATGCGGTACAGACTCCAGACAGGCTTAACTTCAAACCAGTCGGCTGTCACTGGGCCCGGAGAAGAGTACGTGGACACCGCCCCGACAACTGCCGCGGCGATGTGCAGACCTATCGTGGACGCCATCACACCTTCCGTGCCGTAACGGAAGCGTGCGGACATCGAGGTCTGCATGCATTTGCTGTAAGAAAGAGTCGATGGACGGTGGGACACCGATATGAGTCCAGAGCTGTATAAGCGTTACTGAAGAATTAAGAGAGAGTCGATGGGCTTTTGTTTGCAGAGTTTGAACCAGCCAGTATTCAGCCCGTCAGTCTTACTTCCTGGCTCAACTGCTCATTATCTGATCGTATTGGTAATATTTCCAATAATCGCTTGTACGATATGTTCGCCTTTCTCGAATAAAGCAGAATTTTAGTTCTTGAGTGAGATCCTGACTATCGACGTTTTGTTTTAAGGCTAACATGTTTATTTGCTTTTCCGCGGTGCCTTTAAAGGTCTAGGCTAATTCTAGACTAATTCTCGCTCAAGGTCCTTAGTTCTCGAGGCAAATTCTCGCTCACCAGAGCTCACGTCCCTGACACGTCTAAGTCTTCCACAATACCGAAATGGACGCACATTATTCGCGCGATTCCTTTTTTTGTTTTCGTCTCTTCTCTTTATTTTCCTGCTCTGTTTATCGCTGGCGGCATATGAGCCCATCACTTCGTTTTCTAGGCAAAAAGGAATCAGAGCCTCTCGCGATATCAATCCCGCCTACTGTTTCCATGTTGCTCGAGATTTTTGTCGTTCTTCCCTTTCCCTTCTCTCGAATGCTTGATGCTGTCTGTAAACTGAGAGCGGCCAAAAGTGGTGCTGGTTCTGTTCACCGACGACTGCTGACCACTCTTGTTGTTATCGCCCCCACAGAGTTTTTTTTACGGAGGCTAGTCAGCTCAATACAGTCCATTCCAGCGCAACTTACAGCAGCCTATTACTCTACTGTCGTCGGTGCCATCACCGAAGCGTAGAAGTCTCTTTGTTATCAGTATCACCATTTGTGTTCCTCAATGGGAAACTTTCCCTGCCTGTGATGTTTGCACAAGATGTTCACGTGTAGGTTGTTACTTTATCCAAATTCTGCGAGTAGTACACCCCCCCCCCTCCCCCCACCCCCCACCCCTCCTCTTCGTTAAGTCTACACGATGTACTTTTCTGCTGCCCGTTAGCTTCTTGACTTCCCTCGTAAGCTTCGCATTACAGTAACGGATCAGTACACTGCATAAAATTTATTTTAAGAATTAGAGACTCGACGTATCGCAAAACCATTCGGCGACCTCGTCATCCGGACTAAATGTAAGAAGTGTGCCTGCGTCACGTTCGATGTTTTACTACACACAGAGCATGATTATAATGGCGGCATCACTCACGTGAATACTGAAGGGAAGGATTTGTTAATAATGCCATTTGTACATTTAGTAACCAAGAATTTTACATCATGTCCCCTCGGCTCTGGCAGGCACCAATTAAATAACGCACCCGCAATTAAACCCTATATACACCTCGTCAGTTCCGCAAATTATTCTAAGCCTTAAGGCACGCAATTTTTGCCTCGTAATTTCTCAAACACCGTAGCTAGGTTAGCCTTGCTCAACGAGGATATCACGTTAAACGTTGCTAGTAGAAATTGAAGGTGACAGCCTGTCCAGATCCAGTGACTACTGGCACATTCGTCTGCGTCGTGGGTCTGAAGTGGGTTTTGGTCAGATTTTACACAGGTGCCGGAAACTGCGAGCCGATGAGCTATTGTCAGAATCATTTATAAAGTGTTTTTCAAGAAGTAAGCCACTGCGGCTAACTCCTGTTCTCGAGACGACGAGCATATCGCAATTTGCTGAGCGGACTATTCTACTGCAGTTTCCCCTCCATTTGCATAGCTCTACTGGTATTTTGTTAGCCACGGTCAAGCAGCTTTGCAGCCACATCCGAAACCATGGATCATACATAAATGTTGCTTCCTTTACCTAGTGATTTGCGGTGCAAGTATATTTGTCGTTGCCATCAGTAGCAAAACGTCATTTCCCTGTACGTTTTACATGACGGTTATAGGGTCAGCATAGTGATTTGTTTAGCGTTTTTGCTCGCCTAGTTGTTTATATTAGTGTTGCGACTTTTGGCAGCTGTAGAGCTAGAAGTTTTAATCCCTTACTGCAGCGCCCGGCCTAATGGATCTCTGTTTCGCACAAATAGTCATTTTTTAAGGATATTACCACCCTTGGCGAGCATTCATAAAATATTCGAATCGAATTAGATTCATTATTTACTGCCCTATTCGTAATCGATTGCGTAGCAAAGCTAGAGTATTCGATTCGGTTTCAAAAGAATACTACTGACCCACCTCTATAATTTTAGCTTCCCCTAGGCTTGACGCTATTAAAGAGCAACTGCACCACTTTTTGAAAATTTTGCGAAGGTTCAAATTTATATGGGCTGTAGGTAAAGCATACGAAGTGTTTGGCTCTATCCTTTAAAATAATGACGTAATCGACGACGATTGAATTTTGCGTTTTTCCTCAAAGCCCCAGTGGAGTGCGTGGAAGGGAAGTTGGACCTCAGAGAAGGTATGATTTCAAATTACAGCTGCCGTCAGCCACACCTTGCCGTGCCTCGTTGGACACTGCCGAACAGCATTCGGAGGGCTTTGCCTTCGGTGGGCTTGGTTTTTTTTTTTCCTTCAAAACAGGCGTTTATGCGTTGGAAACACACCGATACCTTCGATGACGTAATCATGCCCCCCCCCCCCCCCCCTCCCCATTCAGCGTTGTGCGCTGCGGAGAAGCTTGAAGGCCGTCGTGATTTTAATCGGCGATTACGTCCTCCTTTCAAATGCTAGCCCAAAAGCACTTCGAACGCTTTACCTGCAAGTTTCACACATTCGAACATTTTAAGCGCGTCGATTTCTAAAACCTATGCAGCTGTCCTTTAAGAGAATTGAAACACGGGAGGAAATATTTTCCACAGTGGCCCATTCGAGCCAACCCATAGCATTCCCGCCTCGTCGCTACAGCGACAAGATGCCTTAAATCACCTGTGGGATGTGATGGCGTTCGCTGTTTTCTTGGGCCAGATTCTGTAATAGGCAGCCTGGTAGTACATCAGGGCTGCCATACGCAGAGCAATGACCGGGGCATCGGCCAGAAGCGAGTCGGTTGTGTTGGAGCTTAAAAAGGCGAACGCCGGAGCAGGCACGTAAAGGGTGGTATCATCCAGGAACCACATGTCATCCCTCACGCCCGCAAGCACGTCGTCTCGGACCAGGGACAGGCCGCGTCGCCTCTTCGCCTCCTTCACGTCGAACTCGAAGCTCAACCCCCGAAAGTAGTTGCGGACGAAGCCGTGCGCGGACATGTTGGGAACGGCAACGTCTCGGATGACGAGGTCGATGGGAAGCAGGAGGGACATGTTCCCGATGAAAGCTTCGAACTCTTCGTTGCTGCCACCGGCCGCCATGATCTTACGAAGTGGTTCGTAGCGGACCAGGGCCCGTCGCGTCGCCTCAAACAGTGCGTGGATCTGAACGTTCTTGGCCGGACTTGTGAGGGCCCGGACGTACGTGGCGCGCCATAGTTCTGCGTAGCTGTGGGCGTGGAAGCTACAAGTTCTCCAGCTGGTCGTAGAGGGGGAATCGAGCACCCTATTCGCCTGTATCCTGACACTTGCATCGAGTGCAAGAGTCGTCAGCATGTAGCACAAAGACAACGGCTGGTGTGAACTGTTCCACAGGAAACGGATTTGCCCAAGGTCTCGCGTGGAGGGCGCGTAAATTTTCCTGGCGAGGTCTATGTCGATGCCGAACTCCAGAAAAATGGTTTTAAGCTGCGAAGTGTCCACGCCACCCAACGCATTTCCAAACCGTTGTAAAGCACTTGTAGACTGTCCGCCGGCCTTAGTATGAGGGCCTAAAAATTGCGCCTCCCACTCTCTAACCTCATCACTGGTATAGTTAGTCCGAAAGTGAGCGTTGACAAGCGAAAGAGCGATATCTAAGCAAACGCTGCCGCATTGGGAATAGGTCTGGCGAATTAGCATAATGTGTCTTTCTATAGCGAGATATAAACCTGGGTTGTAGAGGAACATCACGAAAAAGTTGAGCCGGTATCTGAACTGCGTATTCAGGGCGAAGCGGAGCATCTCGGTGGGGCCCATGGGAGTTCTGGTGTTTCCGAATGATAAAACAGCTTCGGTAACGTCTCTGACCCGAAGTTCTGAACGCCATATCTCCTTCACGCAAGACGTATAAAAGTTGTGTAGGGCGGCAGCACTGCGTGAGTCGTAAAAGTCGGTGCCTTTGATGATGTTTCCACCGATTTTCACCTGCAAGGTAAGAAAAAAATGCCCAGGCTTAGCTTGGTTAAGCCAAGAATGCGTTGCATATTGCGCGGTCTTTTTGCGCGAGGTATTGCTTGGCGGCACTCGATTTTCTCAGCAGCTTTTCCTCCGTGACGTATGGATGGATGGATGGATAGATGGATGGATAGGAGCGCCCCCTTTGAAACGGGGCGGTGGCGCCCGCCACCATGCTCAGCCGTCCCTTTTTTGTTTTTTTTTTGTCATTTTTTATTTTTTTAATTCTTTCTCTTTTTTTCACGTGGTTTGGTGACGTCACGTCACACGTAACGTGACGTCACGTCACGTGGTTTGGTGGCTGCCCGGCCGCGCCCAAGGGCTGAACTGAGTGATTGCAATATGCTACGCATAAAAAACTTCGAAAGACATCCCATAAAGCATCTTCGCGCTAGGAACAGAAAAGAAAATGAGCAAGGGCTCGACAAGAGGACCTGCCTTCGTCTGGCCAACGCATTTTCATTCATCATCATCATCAGTCTGACTACGCCCACGGCAGGGCAAAGGCCTGTCCCATGTCTCTCCAATTAACCCTGTCTTTTGCCAGCTGCAGCCACCGTATCCCCACAAACTTCTTAATCTCTTCCGCCTACCTAATTTTCTTCCGCCCCTGTTCTGCTTGCTTTCTTAATTGCTAAGGGTTAAATGGGGCTTTCGCTTCGAGGAGAAAGTCCCGGTGAAGTGTAGTCGGCTGTTAACTGAGAAGTAGGGGTGTGCGAATATTCGAAATTTTCGAATATAGTTCGAATATTATATTTTTAGTATTCGTATTCGATTCGAAATCCAAGTATTCGTGTTGTTTCCAATATTCCATCCGAAGCGAATATACGTATCCAGCCGAATATTCTATTGTGAGCACCGGCGTTCATATCGGTCCTCAAGTCCTTTCGACAGAGACATAACAACACGGCGGCGCCTAGAGCAATGCGTAACGTTCGGCCATGGCGTAGCTGACTGCGCTGATGAGCTTCTTTGTGGCTATACCTGCGAAGCTGGTATATTCAGAGCTGTGCACGTAGTGCCTCGCAATACGTGCCAGTCCAGTGCCAAGTGGGAGGGCATTTTCTGTGGCGGGAGGAGTCGTTAAGGGAACTACTTCTGCCTGACCATGTGGAGCAGCGGGTTTGCCCTTCTCGATAACCTTTTATGTTCATCCCAGCAAAGAGCTTTTGTGCTTATGGCAAGCTAGCCTTAATCAGTGCTGTGTACTAGCCATCTTCTCTGATATTTCCACTCTTCTAAGAATAATGTTCGAGGCTTTGATGCTTTTTGTGCAGCCACACACACCTTTTGTGTTCATTTAATCATTGATAGTTAAACTGTGATGTTCTTGGGTGCTCAAATAAACGTTTTGTAGTGGTTAAATGCATCTGTTCTTGATTATTCGATATTCGATTCGATATTCGGAACCAAGTATTCGTATTCGATTCGTATTCGAAAAATTTGATATTCGCACACCCCTACTGAGAAGGGTGGTGGGATGGAAATGTGAACTTGAAAAAACTGTTGTCCAGGATTGGGGTCTGCGACAGCTGGCGTGGTAAGTCTGTTTAACCAGAAAAAAAAACTGCGATAAAGAAAGAGAGCAGTACAGTTCAACAACTTCGTAAGTCCGTCAAATAAACAAACAGGACGCTTTTACTTACTCCTTAAAATTAACAAGGTTTCCACGGGAAGACTTTTTATAGCAGCTATCCAGGACAGTCCTATCGTTTCTGACAGTAACACGCCTGCAGGAAACTTCTTAATCGTTCACAACTGCTACTGCCTTGCAGACAGTCCGACCCTCTATCCATCCTTTGTCCAGGCCACATTACACTTTCTTCGACTAAGAGAATCACTTAATGACACAGCCGTTATCGCAACGGATAGCATACTGTCGACACATAATGCCTCTGCATTGACGCCCTCTCAAACACTAATTCAAAATACACACCCTCATGAAGATGACACGTATATGACACGACATCAGTTAGTCCGCACGAACAACTATTTTGAGTAAGATTCTTCTTAGTGCCTTAAAAAATTTGGAGCATTTATGAGTTTTAATTCACACCTAACTAGGCAAAACAATTTATGAGGTTACTGGAATCGAAACTACTAAATGCTTATTCAGAAAAACCTCCCATGTACCTGATTTACAAAGATAACAATTTCATGATATGAGAACACGGATCTAAGAGCGTCTATCTCGCACCTTAATACCTTTTCACTCTAGCGTTTAATTTACCTGCCACTACTCCGAAACGCACCAATTTCCTCGGCACCTTTGTTAGTTTAGAAATTCGGTATCTTAAAACCACGCTCTGCAGGATACCTACAGACCGACTTACTTCGATCTCACTGGCCATAATACGTGACACTGTAAGCATGGCACGTTTGTAGGACAGTCAACGCGGCCTAGCAGAATATTTACCGACAACGACGACTGTTTGAATCCTCTCAAATAATTAAAAAAAAAACTAATTCATGGCAATTCCCCCACGAACTCCCAAAATGCAGCTGTCCAAAGCGACATTAGTCTTAAATGAGGCGAGGTATTAAAACACGACTAAGAGCTAATACTTAGCGACCACCTGCATTTATAACGAGGTACTCGAATGTCCTTAACATAAACAATATTCTGCAGACGGAAAAGAAATAACAGCGCTCTTGAAAACGGTACAGAGAACGAGACAGATACCGGCTCTGACTAGCAACCAAAATAATTTATTGTGAAAATTGAAGCAGCACATATTATGCTTCAAAAAACGCTGTTATTTTTTTTTTCGTCAACAAGTACCAACTAGCCCGTATCATCCCTATTCTGGAATATTCTGCAGAAATAACACCCTACGCTAACTAGCAAAGGCCGTCCAAGAAAATATTTCCCGGGGAACAAGGGTGACGTAGGGAGGCAATACAAACATGATAGATATGCTAAAGCACTCTAGGCTCGATAAGAAACCGTGCAGGACAATAAGCTCACACTCTCATGCAGAATCACAGCCATCGACTTTATCTTCGACATAAAGACTAGCGTTAACTCCCCGTCGTCCAATATTACCTGCAGTCTACAATGCTCTTCCTGTCATAAACGATATTGTTACGCATTGGTCACGGCATACTAGCCGTAAGGAAGACAGTGAAAGGCTTCTAAAAAGAAAGCGCTACTGGGCTGACTTGTGCTCACAAAGAACTGAGAAAGTCGGTTGAGCCGATAGCAACAAACGAACTCAACCATCGCCGTAGATCAGAATCACCGATGTTCTTGGCTGCGCTCAATGTAAAGCCGTCAAATAACTTTCGAGAGAGGACGCCAAAAGTAACTACTACATTATCGAACAACGTAGGAGTAGTGAAGCGTGGCTGCGATCATTCGAGGTAAACTTGGCCACATCTTGCGTCCCATACAAAGTGATAAAATCCCGTGCTGGTGCCTTTGATCATGAAAAGAAACTGTACAAAGTTTCGCAGCAATATATCAGAGAGACAGGACAATCTATCACCGCTATTGTGATAGACTGTCCTGTCATAGATTGCCATAGATTGCCTACTTCGCAAGGACACTTTCGGTTGATTTTACTCAGCGTGGTCAGAACTTCGATGGACTTAAACTATTTATTGTTCGATCATGTTTCAAATGCGCATAATACAAAAAATACAGACAGCCACTTCTAGTTCACGAATTTCAACCATTAAAACCAATGGCCTCCGAAGGAAACTTATAATCACTCAGGCATGTTGCGCTTCTGACGTAATCCTTTGCTAAAATGTTGAACACGGTGGGAGCAAATATAACACCAGAAAACAAAAACACACTACGTCTGCCTTTCTAATACTTCTTATCGCTTTTTTATTGTTTCTCCAGTCTCTTATTCTCGTTTTCTTTTTTACTTTTCTGTCTTTTCTTTTCTCTTTACTCCCTTTGTTCTTGTTAACTTTTAACTTATGCCTTGTACCTGGTGCTACCCTTTTTCAGTGGCCTTTGGCTACCCCTCTACCTCCCCCATCCCCTTCTTTCCTTCTTTTTATTTTTGTTCTTTTCTTCTGGCTTTCTCTTAAATAAACACGCTTTGTTACGCCGCTCCTTATTCTCTCCGTTTGTTTCGTTCTCACCCCTTTTTTTTCACTTCCCCGTATTTGGTTATGCCTTGCTGCTCGACTTCTTTATCGCAGTTTTTTCGGGTCAACATCACTTCCTCTAACCATGCCACCTGCCGTTGCCTCCATACCTGGACAAACAGCTTTTTACCACGATAGCGCTAAACGCCCTGTTGCCCAGAAAATCCGGCGCTGGCGGTGTGAGCGAACAGTCACGGGCATTACTCTGGCAGGTGGTGCCACAGAGCAACCTAAGAGCCAGGTAGGCCACCTGGGTCACGTGACTTTACGGCGTCATCACAGCCCACTCACTGGACTGTGAGCAAACTGTCCACCATGGAAGGTGGCAGCTAAATTAATGATTGGTCGTTCGGAAAGAGCAACCTGGACCGCGCAAGGCCCACCGCTGGTAACCCCTGCCATCGCAGGGCAGTGGCGCATCGCTTAACCATACCATTCCACCAGGAGGGGTATGAGGGCTTCCAGGGATTTATGAATGTAAAGTAGAGAACAGACTCCTGCATAAACTCATTAGGCTATCGCGTCATAGCTTCGAGGCGGAACTTGAGCGTATCCTACTTTTTTTTTATTTCGTGTTCCCCATCTCCTCAACCATCCTGCTTTTCACCCTTCTCCCCTTCACCTTTCTTCCTCTTCCGAGCGAAGGCGCTTTTAACCCCTGCCAATGATCACATTACCCAGACGACCACAAGTTCTCTTGTCGACAGCTTGGCTAGTGGAATAGAACTCCCCCTCAAACCTTGTTCACTTTGTTCTGTGCTTTGAAGAATCCTATCTTCCAGCGTTTTCACTACGCCCTGAAGAGATTCGTGCGCAATATTTTTTTCTCTCTGAAATAGGTAATGCGCAAGTTTTCTAGAGCGAAGTTTCAAGATATTTTTTCCCAATGTTAATTGCTGAAATAAGCGTTTCGCTGATTTTATCGTTTGCATTGAGGACCAGAAGTGAATGACTGGATCACGATTACAATATTCTTCTCGGTATGAGTAGCATAAAAACAAAACATTTACTATGAGCTGTTTAACAGTTAAAATGACCTTAAACAGTTAAAATGACCTGTCTCTTGACAGTTAACACTTATGGTGTAAAGAAAGCCCACCCTAAAACTGCTTTTCGACTTTACGTTATTTATTACGATGCCCACGAAATGCTCCTGCAGTAAAGCCCCTTCTCCACTTCGTTTCAGGCAGTATTCAGCATCATGTGTAACTATCACAGATTAAGGAAAAGCCAGCACAACAATACTGGCCCAGTTGTGAAATTATGTAAAAATCGCTCGTGGTTGCACCAACGATCAGTGTGTAAGACTATATTCAAAACAGAAGCTCCAGGAAGATGCGCATAATAAATGCCGATTTAAGCAAGCTGCCTTTTATTATGCGTATTAACTATATCTTCGTTGTCTGAACTGAACGAGCCTACTTGGGTTTTCTAGTCTATCAAATTCAACCTAGGTGGGCAGCTAAGAGATGGAACTGCAAGCACGAAACTCAAAAAAATCTCTGCCTCTCCCGTAACCGAGAGTAGAGTAAGCATGAAATGTTTACGGGCCTAATGTCATCTCGGTGGACACCCGAACCGCACCGTACAGGAAGGGAGGAACGCCACCACCCGTTTAGCGCGATGCCTTGCCATTTGAACGCAAGGTTTTTTGAGGAAAAGAAATGGCGCAGTAATTCTCTGCCATCTCGGTGGACACCCGAACCGCACTGTAATGGAAGGGAGGAACGTCACCACCCGTTCGGCGCGATGCCTTGCCCTTTGAACGCAGCGCTTCTCCCCCCGGGCCCCTGTGCGCCTGCGCGGCTTTGCTTCGATGCGTGAAGCCCCTAAGAGATCACGTATGACAACGAAGTGTATCGTACATTTATGTGCTTTTTGCACGCGTTATTAGAAATCGGAAATTATAATTCCGTGCATTATCAAACGCACAGCGACTGTTATCTTGGTAAACATTGAGAAGGCATGGCAGCAGTTATTTTTTTTGTGACTCCTTTGGAGACCAACCGGCGCTTGCATGCCGGTCGCGTAGGAGGGCTTAGAGAGTCTCGTTAAATCTCGTTAAGTCTCGTACGGTGCCCGGATGTCCTCGTTTCAGAGCCCGGATGATGGCTCTCGGTCTCGGCGTGACGTCACCACACTGCCGACAACGGGGGCTAAAAGCATTTCATGCTTAAAACACCCTTGCATGTAACGAATCCAGGTTCTTAATAGTAATCTGGAGCCCTTTCCTATGCCATGCATCGTAACCATCATTGTATTGAAAATGGAATTTTCCTCCTCAGTGGAGGTAGATGATGACGATGAAAACATTTATTTAAAGCCACAATGCCTTAGTTCAAGGGAAGGCTGATCGGGTCCCTAGTCCGGGACGCCGTTGGCAATAGCCGCGGCCCGTGCTCTGCCGACGAGGGCTCGTTGTTCCTCGAGGTCCGAGCTGGACAGGGCCGCCTCCCAGCCCTCCCGCGTTGGCTGATTTATGATGTCAATGCTGTCATTTTTCTGACAAGGCCATACCATGTGGTGCAAGTTTTCCTTCTGGCCACAAAATTTGCACTGTGTTGAAAAGGACTCGGGCTCAATGGCGTGAAGCGTAGCTGGATTATTGAAAGACAGTTTGTAGCCTGCGAAGGTAACACTCTTCTGATTTACTAAGACCCTTAGCGGGCCTCGGGGGTGTCTGCCGTTCAAGGCGCAAATATTATAATATTTCTGAACATGTTGTTAACGGAGAGGGGGAGCCTGAATCAGTAAGGGAGGACGTGGAAGGATTCCGGGGAAGAAAAGCTCGGGCCGAAGCGTGTGAAAATGCCTAAGTGCCACTTAACTGTGCTATTCGTCTAATATTTAGAGAAATCCTCCACAGTGGTGTTTATTGGTAATAAAAGGTAATTACGCATTGACATCCGCCGAAGCGCAGCCATTAGGGCACAAATAAAAGCTATAGTGCTTTCACAGAAACTTTACAGCTAAAGAGAAATTCGTTTTGGTTCAATGTTCGAATCCGGGACCACCACCTCACCAGGCACTCGCTCTACCAACTTACCAACCTAACCGGTACGGCTAACCGGTGCGGCTGGCATATGGTTGGGCGAGAGCGAATTGATAAATAACAGGTGGGAATGGTGTTGATCCAATGTTTAGGGGAATCTCCACAGACGAAGTTGATTTTTAATAAGGGGGTAATTATTGGCCTCCATCTAAGCGCAGCTGCACAGCTACAAAGTAAAGGAAAGCTTTCCTTTGTAAGAGAAAGGCTGTGCTTGGATGGATGTCATAGAGTGAGCTTATTAACCCTGATGTTGCGCATGCAAGCACAAAGGACAGTGTGCATAAGTAATTCTTCTAATTAAGATAATGCCGCCGCAGCCAGAAGCTTTAACAAAAAGGAAGCCCGCGAAGGGGTACTTCATGCAGCTTAAACTACAAATATGCCTGTAATTCGCTGACATGACTTCCTCTCACATTCGTGATGTTTTCGCACTAGTGCATTGGAAGAGGTTCAACTCACGATACATTTTGTGCGTGTCGAAGTTACTGCGGTTGGTCATAAAAAAACAGTTTATGGTAATATTAGCGGTTCTTATACCAGAAGTCACTAAAATGAGGTTATCAAGTAGCATTGCATTGCTCCTATTTGGCAGACCCAATCAGGATTTCGATCATGTCACTTAATGCTGAACGCGTGGATGACTGCAGAAATACTAAATGTAAACGTTCTCTGCAAGATAGTTCCAGGCGCTCTGTGATCCAGCTTGTCGGTGTTTTGTTACTTCCACGAGTTCGAGCTTTCGTCTCACATTCGACCTATACGTGTCGGCCTCCCATACACTGCCATTTCTTGCGTACAAGAAAGCTAAAGCATCACAGAAGGATTTCACATGCGTCGTAATTCAGGCCGACGTGACAACAGGTGCAATGATGGCGAACTATGAATATAGCGAGAACCTGCGCGTTTCTGTCATCCATTTATCTCCACCTGCTCCGCCGTGCACCGTGAAAGCTACTCGCGGTTCGCCATCATGGTGTCCGTCACGTCACGTGCGAGCCCTGTGCTAGCAAGTGCTGTCACTGTAGCTCACCAACAGGTCCTGGGCAATGCCTTTCTGCACATAGCCGTGTGAGATGGCGTTCTTGCAGACGTACTCGAAGAAGTCTCTGCAAGGAGCCACACCAGTATCGATGACGGCGAACAGCTGGGCGGCTTCGTGGGGACAGCAGAAGAGCGAATCGGTGGTGTTCCCTCTGCCAGGACTGGGACGTTGCCAGATGACCAACCAGACGAGCGCACTGGCGATTCCAGCGACCCACACCACACCTACGACAGTTCCCGTCATTAGCAACTGTCTTCGAGGCCCAGACGCTGGAGATTCCGGGAGATCGCTGACTGCGGGAGGACTCGCTAGCTCGATCGGGCTTACAGCTTCCATCTTCTTCTTTCTTCCGTCACGTGTTTATCTCTCACGTTCGGGACCGCCGTGACAGATTGGCTACGTCATTTCAGTAGCAGCATTTTCAGGAGAAAGAAGGAAATTAAATTCAAGCGGAAGAAACATGTCTCGTTGATCCGAAGAAAAATCGGATGCAAAGGAAGCCAAATGTTATCGCAGGCCTTTCAGAAGAAGAAACTTTTATGAAAGAAAAACGCCAAAACAAACGGCAGCATCAAGAACGGATCCCAGCGACCTTCACAGTAGACACGTAAGTAGAGAAACACTGCGGCGCTCATTCTTCAGTATAGTTTCACAATGTGTGTACGTTTCGCGCATCAGTAAAGTTTATATCTTAAGGAAATACAGCCTGAAGGGAGAGGAGGATATTTCTGGTGTGTCGACAGTTGCGTACACCACACATCCGCGATAGTAGTGTCCCTAGTCATGCCATGGCGTCGATGTAATTATGTGTTCTCTCTCTCGCAAGCTGCCGCATTGGCGAAGTGGCCATGGCGCATGGCTGCTGACCCAAAAGACGCGGGTTCGATCCCGTCCGCGGTGGTCGAATTTCTATGGAGGCGAAATTCTAGACGCCCGTGTACTGTGCGATATCAGTGCACGTTAAAGAACCCCAGGGCGGTCGAAATTTCTGGAGCCCTTCACTACGGCGTCCCTCGTAGCCTGAGTCGCTTTTGGACGTTAAACCCCCAGAAACCGGAATCCTCTCTCTCCTTCTCATGTATATTAGAGAATAGGGCAAAATTTCGAACGGATGCTACCAAACGACTTCTTAAAGGGCCAAATTCGCTGCGTCAGCTTAAATTCACTTAGGAACCCCTTTTTCTGACGGCGCGGAAGTAGAAGATCATTGTTGTATTACTGCGTTTCAATTTCCTTCTGGTACACTTTCTTCCTATCTATGTGTATATATGCCTTTGTATGGGCTATTTCCTGTCACGTGAGCAGAACCTGTAAGTTAACATCTCTTCTCAGTAAACGCTATCTTTCGTCGCTGCCAGACCTCAGACTCAGCTCCCTTCACTCGGCCATCCCGACCAATACCAGAGCTCTGCTGAGCAAACGCGGGTAATTACATCCTCTAGACAATCCATACACTTGGTTAGAGATTTAGCTAGATGCTAATTAACATGCTACCATCATTATCGCCTTTGAAAGTCTCGTTCACATATTTGTTTTGTCATGTTGACGCTGGGAATCAGGTAATTGATCTGCCGCATATACGTCAGGTCCCTAGGCAGCATGTTTTCCTAATGTGACCCTAGACATTCAACAGTGACACTAACAGCAGTGCTGCACAGCTATTGGCTCCTCACCGGCTTGGCTTGTCCCCCTTGCCCGCATCAAGCTTCAAGACCTCGAGGAAGTCTTCAGTTCTTTGGTTTCCGAATGGAACTACCTGTTTACATGTGTCAATCTAGCCTTATGGACGTTAGCGAGGATTGTAATTTTGAATTTACAAACTACAACAGATCTATTGACCCATGAAAGAAAACACCGTGTCTTCTATATTTACGTGCAGTGCTTTATTATCGACACACTGAAATCAACGCACATGGAGCGTGGATTATACATTCTCTAAGCTATACTAGTTAGAAAACGGACGACGCATGCGGAATTACTTTCCAGTTCTCTTGCTTAAATTTTTACTTTATACCCGAAAAAGTAGCGCTGAAAACTGCACCAACGTTTCCTCCCACACAAGGGGCAAAGAAACACGGTGTATTTGATGCTTGCTCGTAATGCACTGTGCTTTGCATTCGAAAAGTATAGTTGCCAAGCTTATTTGAGAATTTTTATGTTCTAATCCGCAGTCCTAATGTGTACTTTGCTTACTTAATAAAGTATGATGAAATATCTACATGTTTCGACTTGCGCATGGCAATGAATAATTGAATTCGGGAAATTAGGAACAATTATCAAATTTCTGTGCTGAATACTCAGAATACACAATTGAAAGGCGGAGGGCAAGACTGATCCCAGAAAAGCAAGCAGATCTGCTATACAGTACTCCTACTGAGGTTTGTAGGCCAGGTATTAAACAACTGATGCGTGGTAGGCGAGGTCTACTGATTCGTTAGCGCGGTAACGGAGATAAACCTGTACGAGTACGCGGAACAATCACGGTGCGCAGTTTTGAACTAGAAATAGCTGCCCTTAGTGCGACGTTCAGCGCGCACTATCGCAGCTAAAAGCGCGGGATCTAGCGAGGTCGATTCGCGTTCGAAATGCGGCGGGTTGATCAGCCGCGTATCATGCGAAGCCACATGGCCGATGGGACCGGTCGTCGGCTCCCGTAGAGCAGGCGACCTTTGTCCAGCCGCCTCGCCACTGCGGTGCATGCGGCCTCCAGACGCTGCGTCGGACAGGGCAAAGCCGGTTGAAGATCGCGGCGCCACAGATTTCGAAGCCGGAGACGTCATGCCATATGTCAAGGGCCCTCGGCGCCAGCGGGTCCTGTCCCCTGTCGGTGGACGTAGGATCGGAACATACGGCTGCATCTGAGGATCTCGGTGCGCAACTGCTTTCGTTACTGGGTCTGTCACAGGCGCCCTTCCATCTTCTGGTCTTGCTGATCCGGTGAGCATGGTGAACGTGTTCCATGCCAGTAGTTCGCCGTCCACTTGTTTACATGCCCCATGTCTAAAGGCGGGGATCGTAAAGCCCCCACTGGTTTTGCTCTCGGTCTGTTCCGTGTAGGAATCACTGATCCATCTTAATGACTCAGAAGATGGGACACAGGGTGTCATTGAAGAAGCATAGGAGCTCGATGAATACATGGTGCCCTCCTCCTTTTTCACCGCCAGGTCTTCAGACGCGGTTCGGCGCAATACCTCGATGTCTGGCTTTGGTGCCACTTCGGACTTGAATCTTTTCGGGGGTCTGCTGAAAAGTTCGCTTTCTGTGAATCTGAGAGATGACGCGGGCATTGTCCGGAATTGCGGAAGCCCAGCGTCCTTCTCTCCACAGACCTCCTCGGCCGCTTCGTGCGGTACGTTACGCCGACTTTCAGAGCATCCAGACAAAGTACGACCGGTGGGTGCTTCCGCTTCTGGCGTGGTAGAAAGGAATATGATATTTCTTCGTCGCTTCAGACGACAAGGCATCATCGTGGACGTTGAAAGTGTAGATATTTTTGTTCTCTGTTTGGGAGCCGGTAGCCGTTCATCAACCATGGAATCTGGAGCAACCGAAGGTGGGAGGCGATCTTGTTTCGGTGCCTCTGTACAGGGCTCCAGTGATGCGACATTCATAGAGGATACTCGACAGAAAGATTGGATGTAAGCAGGGTCAAAAGTGGCACTCGGGACTGCGTGCGCTGTCAGTGAAGCACCGCTGTCGTCCTCGAAGCTACGATTAATAACTCCGACTATTGGTGGCAGCTCTTCCGTCCCTCCTCCTGCGTGACCGGTCTCTTGTCCGAATCGATCGTACTTCGGCCACTGCCAGCGAGTCAAGTACATCCTTGGACTTTGAAAGGCGCTGAGAATGAAACTACGCATGCGGCTTCGGCTGAAGATTCCGTAGTCAAGGGGCTTGAGGCTCCTCCCCTCGAACCACTTGCGCAAATGTTGGGTGCCGATGCTGCCAAGACTCACAAGTGTGCTCGTAGAATTCTGATCCGTCTGTAGTTTGTCCCCGCCAGGTGTCGTCAGCCTGAATAGAGCACGAGAGAATTTAGACATAGTCTGAAATGAAGCAGATATGAACCATCGTATAAAAGTGAGCAGAAATAACATGGTTCCCTTTCTTTTTTTTTTTTTTTTTTTTGGGGGGGGGGGGCATCCATAATTTTATGCGTTACTTAAGCTGGGGTAGAAAGCGGTGCTCTTACTGCCTCGATTCGCGTCATATGCAACGGCCGTAACGAACCCAGATTACATGTTCTCGAAAATGTTTCCTGGTGGTTTAAGCGGTGCAGTCAATAATTTTCCCATGTTTTATGCTCAGATTTTAAGAAAGGCAAGACGCATTCGAGCTGACTGAAGAAAATCTTCTTATTTGCTGTCGACACCTGTTTTGTCGCAACATCGTATGTGGCCCGAAAGTGTTTCAAGAACAGATGCTGCAATTGGGGTGCGTTAATGAAGTCGACTTGCATTTGATAAATTATGCTTCCTCACAGCCACCCTCCTTATCAACATACTTCCTGAACTACTGCACAAATATTAGAGCTTAAAAATTAACTCAACCTTAATTGTATGGCCTTGAGAGGATAATTCACCACTTTTGAACTGTCTGCTCTTAAACTCACCAATAAATCTGAATTCGATAAAAGCGTCCCTGATGGTATCACGGACGCACTACTGCACGAAGAATAGTGCTGCATGTAAAACAATACGAGATTCAAAATTTGAGCCGTCTAGTGGTGTGGATAACTAGAGCTACCCTGCAAGGGCGTGCACTTTTGTAGAAGAGCAAAACGCGTTAAGACAGAGATGTCAGAATGGGCTTCTACGTATATAGTCGGACATTTTTCACACATTCCACTCGATAACTACTTTGGAAAAACAAAAAAAAAGGCCTCCAGATGTGGTATGAGGCTCCTTATTATTTATATTGAAATTTAAGACTTTCTAAGACTTTCGAGCTTACAGGAATGGGAAGCGCAGCACAAAATCATGTCAACAAAGTACGTGAAAAAAAAACCAAACTCGTACGAAGTGGAAATATTGAAAAGGAGAGAAACACCGTAGAAGGTATTATACAATTATAGCTGCGCAAGAAACAGTTGGCAGCGCCAAGGGTAAGAGATGCAAGGCCATGCGCTCTTTTGTGCAGCGTCGTTGCAACCTTCAGCCATAAAAATTATTATTTCATGACTGTGCTTTTGGTAGGAAAAAATTGCCTTTGCACCAAATATATTTGCATAATTGGAGGCCACCAACATATGTCAAAGTTTATTTCATATTTCCTTTGCTGGAACCATACTTCTAGATACTGTCTTATGTACCCTGGGTACAATATGGAATACATGTTTTAAGCACCATGTCGTCCTTCCGCACCTTGTCCCAAGAAGTGAGGACGGTGGCAGTCCTCCTGAATGTCACCCTCGACCACTAGTGCCCACAGGCACCACGAGCACCAGTTTTTACACACAGTTCCAAATAGCTCAGGCTCGGCTCGTGTAAAATTAACGCGCTAGATAAATTGTGGCTATCTTGTATTCGGAAAAGAAATGACTCATGGGCGCGTACTGGGTTCTCTAAATCCTTGAGCTCATTTAAACTATTTAGCGCACCTGTAGTATCCGTAAGATGCGAGGACGATGAACGCCAGAATTAGCAGAACTGCGGGAAACAGTACTGTTCCGAAGGGGTGCCACACCACGTACACTGCGAACGGTGGCATCAGAAAATGGCAAACTGTCAGTGCTTGGGAATTAATAGTACGTCTGGGAAGTCTGCACATGCGTACTCGAAGCACCATTCATGAAACAGAAGAAAAACCATTTTCTCTTTAATTCTTCCCACATTTAAACAGGATTTCTTCCCACATTTAAACCGGATTTGCGTTAAAGCTCTGGTTGTTTATTGAGCCGCGCTAAATATATGCTTATGAATACTCATTTCTTACGTCTTGAGCACATAAATAGGACTAAACAAACTTTTACAAAACAGACCTCTTTAAAATGTCCCTTTTTTGCCAAAAACTAGCTGACACTATAAGGTTAGGTGTACTTGTGATACTGTCATGTCAAATTTTCAAACTGATTGATTTCGGCATAAGTATGTTTGGTCATCTGCATTTATTCTGAACGTATTTGATGGTTTTTCTTAACCTTCCCTTCTCCGGCCCCCTCGCACGCACACGCACACACGCACTGTAACGACAAAAACTGCCACCGCTGTGGTTAGCCCGAAAAACAAGTAAAATAAATTGCGTTCTTTCCGTTACCTCAAAATGCGCTTGATACTGCAAACGTCGCCGTACCCAACCAGTAAAAGGTTTCAACACCTGTTCAGTGGTTATAAGCAAGAGCAGAGAAACGAAAGCTAAGAAATGGTTTCAATAAAAAGACCCTGCATGAAGTTTCATTTATTTTCTTCATTTGTTGTAATGCTTGTGAAAAGGAGCGAAGTCAACAGCTACTTGAGTCGGCACACTACCGACTCGTGTCACCACCTCCACGGCAGTAGTATCTAAGGAAGTCCAATGACCCTAGCCGCCGCGGTGGCTCAGTGGTTATGGTGCTCGGCTGCTGACCCGAAAGACGCGGGTTCGATCCCGGACGCGGCGGTTGAATTTCTTTGGAGGAGAAATTCTAGAGGCACGTGTACTGTGCGATGTCAGTGCACGTTAAAGAACCCCAGGTGGTCTAAATTTCCGGAGCCCTTCACTACGGCGTCCCTCATAGCCTGAGTCGCTTTGGGACGTTAAACCCCCATAAACCAAACCAAGCCAATGACCCTATCGCAGGGTGCGGTGCGTTTAGAAGCAGGTGGAGAAATTTCAGACACCGCGATAATAAAAAAGGCGGAAAACTTTTCCACTGAGCATGAAATCTAAGGACCCCTTGTACATCAATGCCTTGTTATGAGTGTGCGGCGTTCAGTTTAAAGCTGCCACTCGAAACAATGCGTTTCCAGTCACTTCATGTTTAGCGCCACGCTAAGCATTATTTTATGGTCAATAGTTTTTATCAAATGTAAAATTTCACTCCGGTTTTCTAACGGCACATGGCAATAAATAGGTGCCTGTAGAACCCACAAAAAATTTTGGAGGCATCGCTACTGAGAAGTGTGTAACTATGAAAGCATCTTTTCGGATCAGTTTGAATCCAAATGCGGGTCGCATCAAAATGAAAAGTGCCTTAAATTTAAAAATCCCTAGTGCCCGTCAAATCGGGCAATTAATGTCAAACAAGCGCTGAGACACGGCCATTTCATGCAGAGTTGGTGATACACAGACTCTGGCCTGCCCAGTATGATTATCATGCGTGGTCTAAGAACATGTTTCGAGTGGAGCTCACCGGACAAGCAGGCGGATCCATCGCTAGCCGCGACAAAGCGCGCCGGGCATCGACACATCGAGTCCAGGCACTGAGCGTGCTCGTTGCCGTGGTTGCACTCATCGTGGCTCACGCACGACTCACTGAGACGTCGAGCTGAAACAGGAACAGCTGTCAAGAGTGAGACGATGGTCCGAACCACATTGCAATCCATCTTCAAAGATCTTCTCGTTTACAAGTGCGGCTCCATTTCTAATCTCGCATGTGCTTCGTAGCGTTAGAGGACTGCGCTGTCATGCGTCTTGAGGTGTGAAAGGAGACAGCATTCACGCGGCCTTAGTTTAGCCTTAAGTAATGTGAACCTGCCACCACGTGAGGACTAAAGTCACCTATGGTTCTGTTACGCCTGGTCTCTCTGGAATGTTTCACCACTAGCCTGTACTGGGCACAGCAAAGTTACATTTGTAAATCGTTATTTGTCCAATCGACCAAGAAAAAGTGAGTAAAAAAAGCAAACAATATTGCGGAGGTAGCGCTAGGTGTGGAAGTGAACGAAGAAAAGTACTAGCATGTGTCACACTTAAACCTGGCGTTATGGGCAAACGCTTAATCACTGTGGACACGACAAGCATATGCCACTTGAAACGAATGCACTAATTGCATGTTGAAGAGCACATCAAGGATAGCTGTGAAGGCTTATTCTTTTCAAATGTAAAACCGCGTGTACAGTAGTGATTCCTTCTTCTACACTTCGTAAGCTCTGCCATACCAGGTGATTTTTATTCGATGTTCTCATCCTCTTCTTCTCTTAAACAAAGGTGCCCACTTCATGATTAAGTATTGGCAGCTCATTATACAGGATGCGTAAGCTTTTCTCATAAAACACACAGCAATGCTTTCATACCACACAATTAACACAATACAGCTCAACAAGAAAAGGAGCAAAAAGCGATCGCCTCGTTTCCGTCCATGCCATCGTGTGAGACTTTTAACAGACGCTTGAAGTCACAGCACCTAACACACAGCCCTCAGCAGTTGACAGGAAACCTATACACCCCTCAGCACCATGGCGCCAGCGAAGAAATTGCGATGTCGCTCGTGCGTTATAACTTATTTTAAAAAAGTATATACCGAATATCATGACAGACAACATCATTACAGTTCCTTTTCGCAGATGAATGTGCCCGCGAAAATAGCGAGGCCAAGAAAATGGAGCACTTTAAAACCGCTCAATGCAATTAGAATGGCGCATATGAGTCAGTTCATACCAGAGACTGGTAAAGAAGCTTGGCGGCAAGTTCCTAGTGGCTTTTCGGTCATATCATCAAAGTGAGAATCAAAGCGCCCTGACCCGCACTTAGTATAACTAATACAAGTTTAATGCACAAATTTCGGTTTTTGTGGCATGTTGATTGTTTCAACCAGTTCACGTACGCGGGACGCAGGTAAAGCTGTTCGTGTCAAGCAGCAGCACGGGTGTGGATTCCGGACAACCGCAGGCGCCGGACGCTGAGCAAACCAGGACATCGACGCAATGGGAAGTTTCGTTGCACGTCGATCCTGGACCGGATGGGTGTTTTTCGGCAGAAAGGCCTGCGCATAGTGGCGAAATTACTGTGCTTTAAACACTCTAAAATGTTTAAAGGGTCACTGAGGGCAAATAGAAGTTGGCCTATATCGAAACTGTACACTCTAAGACATAAAAGAGTAAAAAGTAGGGGTGTGCGAATATTCGAAATTTTCGAATATATTTCGAATATTATATTTTTAGTATTCGCATTCGATTCGAAATCCAAGTATTCGTGTTCTTTCGAATAATCGACCCGGCGCGAATATTCGTATCTAGCCGAATATTCTTTGTGAGCACCGGTGTTCATTTCGGTCCGCAAGCCCTATCGACAGAGACATAACAACACGGCGGCGCCCAGAGCAATGCGCATGGGTGAAGGAAAATTTTTCCTTAGAATTTTTTCTTCGAGGCAGGAAAATTTTTCCTTCCTCCAAGGGCCAAGCCGTAGCTGACTGCGCTGGTGAGCTTTTTTGTGGCTATACCTGCGAAGCTGCTATGGTCAGAGCTGTGCACGAAGTACCTCGCAATACGTGCCAGGTCAGTGTCAAGTGAGAGGGCATTTTCTGTGGCTGGAGGAATCGTTTCAGCTAGAAGGGAACTACTTCTGCCTGACCATATGGAGCAGCTGGTTTTCTTTCACGACAACCTTTTATGTTCATCCCAGCAACGCGCTTTTGTGCTGATAGAAAGCTAGCCTTAATCAATGCTGTGTACTAGCCGTCCTCTCGGATATTTCCACTCTTCTAAGAATAATGTTCGACACTTTGATACTTTTTATGCAGCCACACACACCTTTTGTGTTCATTTAATCATCGATAGTTGAACTGTGATGTTCCTGGGTGGTCAAATAAATGTTTTGTAGTGGTTAAATGCGTCTGTCCTTGATTATTCGATATTCGATTCGATATTCGGAATCAAGTATTCGTATTCGATTCGTATTCGAAAATTTTGATATTCGCACACCCCTAGTAAAAGGGGAGTAAGTTGTCCTTTAGCGCACACCCTTTTACAAAAGGGAGTACGTTAGTGGACAGCTTACTTCCTTTTTAGTCCCTTCTAGTCGCATTCTTGTTTAGAGTGCAGAGTGTTCTAATCACTAAGAGATCAATCTCACCGAAGACGAGCCTTTTCAAGCTATACAACAGAAAAGAAAATACGGGACGATCAGATATCTGAGACAACTGTTCTGTTAAAGCAGTTGGATGTGCCATTCGTGATTACTTGGATGCTTTTACTCTGCTGAATGTTTTTATTCGAAGTCGAGGCTTCACGCACGCATCAAGGCGACGCAAGACGCAACAAGCGTCGTAGATAAGGTGGTGTGGAAGGGAGGTTGCTGGCTAGTGGAACATCTGTGCAGTGGATGCCTCACTCTCTGAGGCTATGGGCAGACAGACGTCGACCTCGCCACGTGACACTAGCACTGCTTGCGAAGTAAAAACCTCGGCCGATTCTGCAAGTGAAATGTGGGCGTTGACACCGACCTTACGCGGATTTCGGAGGCTGCACTATACAGGCATTGACTTCAAAACGTTCTTAACCCGTCAGTTTAGGTAAGGACGTCACGAGCTTGAACTGAGTGGCGGAAAGGCCTTTAGATATAATTTTTTAGTCAATAAATGCGTCTTTTTCTGCCGGACAAGCGTCAGCATAACCAGGAAGACGCACAGAATAGACTTTCACTCATTAGTATAAATGGATTTAGTTACCCTCATTGTCTCTTTAATATCCGAATAATCCAAAATAACTACTTTATTTTGTCACAGAAAGCTCAATTTTCTGCTTTCTTCAAGGCGCTTTTTGCGCTTCTTATAAAGAAATGTTCATCGCTTGTTCCCTAACATTCTAAAGCTATCTAAACACAGAAGCCCTCCACTCTCATCCTTTGACGTCACCGCACCTTGCCCAGCTGACAGTGCCGTGCCATGAACTAAGGCGATGCAGTAAAAACCCACGTTAGTTCGACTTACTTGGTAAGACGATAACGTCGCGTCCGCTATCGCAACCATTGCTTAGGGAGTGTTGCGGCCCAAAACCATGGCATGGCATGAACGGAGCAAGGTTCAGTGGCGTCACAGGAGAAGTGAAAAGGCTTTTCTGTCTAGATGGCGCTGACTATCCTCGATGAGTACCAAAGATTCAGTATCTATCTATATGTGAAAGAAGCTTTGTGATCAAACATCGTACTGCATACGTACGTTGGTTCGTTCCTTCGCTGTCGGCGATAACCATAAAATGCCAGGACAGCGGCATGTCTGAAGCGTCGACTTTCTTATTAATGTTATGCAAAGTGCAACATATAGTTGGTACTAGGATACCATAGGCGTTGCAGTTTAAGCTGTTCACTTGAAAGCCATGGATAGTTCAATTCCCGATCCGATTAAATTTCAATTCAGAAGATGCAAATTCGGAGCTAAGTATAAACACGACCATCTCACGCGGAAGGAAAGGAGGTGACGTACTGCTGCTGGAAATGAGCTCGTTTTCTTCCTCTGTGACGTCTTCCCAATCGGGCGTCCAAACAACGTCATCGTGAGACGGCGTGATTAGAGTGGCTGCTAGGTCCTGCCTGCACGAAAACAAAAAGTAAGGGTGTTCCGCACAGCTGCAAACAAAATCGGCTAATTCGCGTGTCGTTACAATATAACCGGCATGTAATTTCGGTTTTGGTTCGAACCAGACAGGTATATAACAAGTTATGGATACTAATGAGAAACGCGCCAGCCATTCACAAACGCAACCCACTTGAAAAATATTTGCCAGTGTCACACCTAGCAGCGTAGTAGTGACCTCTGCGCGGGACTGCTTCAACAATGCGAGATCATCGCTTGATGAAGACATCACCTACATCGTCACATATATTATGTTTCTCGTTACAAATTCATTTTTATGAAAACGCAGCCACAAGCGCACTGAAGTAAACACGCATGACAAACTTTCCTCTTTCAGCATTTTGAACCCATCAGAGACACTCAGCTGATAGCTCTTTCTTATGCATTTCTATATGCTAAAAGTGTAAATTCAGTATATGCGGCATACTGGAGTGCACAGCTCTGGATGAATTACGTGAATAAATTCGTGATCAACCGCAAAACTCTGCAGCCACTAAAATAGCTTCCCGTTAAGCAAACGGAAACCAAGGTACATCCTACTTGTGAAGTACTAATATAATTTTTTCCATGCTGCGTATTAAACCTAAATTAAGTGAGACAAACGAACTGAATGCTCAAAAGAATCGAAAAGATATCAGCAGCTACAACTGAGCTATTATCTTACCGCGTGTACTTCTATGCACAATGTATGGTTCATACGACATTCTCCGCGTCCTCTAAACCACTAAGAGCGACGTTAGGCTGCGCCACAGTCACATCAACGTGCGGAAATAAAGAGTAGGAGTCAGGGTGGATGTTTGGGCGAGTTGGTTGCTCATGATGAAAAAACTGTAGCGCTGGAGACAAGCATACAACGGAAAAGACAACACATGCGCTAGTAGGAGTCAACACGATCCCTAGATAATGCAGGCAATTGCATAAAAGTTTCAAACTATCGTTTTACATGGCCCTTGAGCTTGCGTATATCTTGTAGAGCGCAACCGATGGCCCTAGATGATATTAGCATAAGTGCGGGCGTTGAAGTCACAAGAAGGCCTTACCGATCGCTAAGCTCTCGTGGCAGGGCTACGACGACTGCAGTCAGAAAGAAGCTGAACGCAGCGATAACAACGTGGGAACGCAACATTTCGGGCACGGTGTGGTCTTCTTCTTCCTCTTAAAACATGGCACATACCCACGTGCGGTCTTCTGTTCCGCCTTCTTTCGGTGTGTGGATAAGTGCTTGCATATATATTTTTTTTCCTTTTCTTATCAAGGCGGCGACATCGGTAAGACGCATTCACACTTACCGTGTTACCATGACTGTAAGTAGCTAAATGTTGTAACGAATTTTGAGCACGCAGAAAAAATATGTAGAAAGATGACACATTGCTGCGTTTAGCATGTTGTTTTAATTCCCACGTTTTTTCATGGCTGCCGATGTGTTGCCCGGGTCTGATTTTTGTCTCCTTGTCTCCATTGAAAACTTTTCGTGAAAAGCGCTTTTGAGCCTCTGCCAGTCGTCGCCTGTGTCTTGGCGATTAGGTTTGTCTGGAAAGATCGTACTCGCTACAGCTTTACGATAGTCGAGGTTGTTGACGCTATTCGCGCGTTATCTCGAGAGTTCTTCGTCACCTTTAACCCTTTAACCGCCAACCCCGAGCTGTACTCGTCATGAGAGATAGTACCAATATCGCCACTGACGAGCCACAGTCGTCCAGCCCGATGATACTGTTCTCACAGCGAAAGGCTAATTACTGCCGGCATTTACTTTGATTACGATTTTTAGCGCTAGAGGCCGGTAGTTTTTCATTAAATAAAGACGCAATTCGTGCCTTTAGCGCATGTTTTAACGCTAACAACAGCCATTTGCGCGAACAGATCAACATCGCAGGTCACTGCGCAAGAGAGGTGGCTATCTTTTTCAGCATGGGATTTATAACAATGATATTATGCACATGAGCTGTGTACAAACTTCAAGAAAAAAGAGAAAAATCAGTGTACCTCAGCAACCAAGCACGAGAAAAGAGTAATGCAGAGCACATAGCTATTACATCACAATACGATACATCTAACCAACAAAGAACTAGAAAAAAGGCGATAAAAGCAAAGCACTCACAGTGAGTGCCACTCCGGCTCGAACTCGGTCCGGCCATGCTATTATTTTAGGTACACCGTCATTCTACTGAAATGCTCTTTTGCAGAAACAACATATTCACAATGTCGGCTCATCATGCGTGTTTTCCAGAGGCTGTGTAACGAAGTTAAAAATAACATATCTACGGGTTCATCAACAAATCGCAGTGCTTCGAGACATCGTACTAAATGCGGCGTCTTTTTTTCAATGTCCATTGCATGATGTTCGAGAAGAGTATGGCATCTTCCCAATTGAAGAAAATATCCTCAATGTTTCAGGAGCACCACAAAGGCGACAATTTACTGTAGACACAATAATGCACTTTTTCTATAGCCATGAACCGGTAATGTTTCAGTGTGTAGCTTATAGAATAAATGTTTTTGCACATGGCGAGACGGGCATTTTACGCACTCGCTTAAGTACGTCATGTCCCGGTAAACAAGAGTACACAGAGCGGTACATAGGCGGAGGGAAGAGCATGCAAATTAAATCCGTGTACAAATGTTTCCTCGACACTGAAAAAAGGAACACAAGAGAAAACTAAACAAGTAGGAAGCGAACAACCAAATAGGCCTCATGCATGAATCCCCACAAACACGGACCATCAGAAACATTAGAGACACAATAAGGCTCGATAAAGCATTAACTTAATTGACTTGCAACAATGCATGCAGTACTGGGTGTGTAGCGTCCCAAAAACATCTATCTTTCAGACATACAGGTGGCCTAAACCAAGGCCGCCAGCGCTTACAGACCGGCAAAAGGTTACACGCCTCACTGATTCTAAAGAGGAATTGCACACAAAACTAGAGAAAACTCTGTGGAAACGCTGGATATAAAGTCCTGTGCAATAAATATTTCGCAGCACATAATAAACTTTAGTGACGATAAACATGTTACATGAGGTCGCCCTGCCGAAAATCGAGAGCCCATGGGGCACAAAAGTCTGAGCACAACGCTGAGCAGTTGGCACGCGCTCTTTCCAGTAATGTTCACTATTCTTATAGGCACTCAAAGTGACGTCAAGGCATACTTTAGTGGCTTACATATCTATTTCAAACCAGCATATATTCAGCAGGTGCCGTTCCCGGCATACCAAACTAAAGACCGCATCTCTTAGAACGATTAATCCGAGCTCCTGACCCTGAAGTGACTCCACGTATAGTGCGAACAGGAGCGGGGACAGATATTGGTTTGGGCTTAAAAAAGAAATAAGAAAAAAGTGCCCTGCGCTGCGTTTTGCACGTCGTCTTTTTCGTCCACTAGTACTGTCATGAATCTAATATACGCGCTTTGAGCTATGTGGCAGTAGTGACAGAGAAATATGCGCTGCATGCGTTGGCGTGGAGGATGCTGTGGCAGAAACGCGGCACTAGAGCAATACGCGTCGACGTTGATAACACTGCTGCAGAAACGCGGCACTGGAGACTAGGCCGCCGGCGTAAATGAGGTGAACTGGCATTGAAAATGAACCAGTTGAAGACGCACATACCTGGCTCCCTGGGGCAATGGAAACTTCAATCACACTTCCAGGTATTAACAGCCATATGAGCAGGAACACGAAAGTGCGTGGCAAATAGCCTCAAACCATCCTTGTAGCGATACACGACGGCCACTTTCAACAAATAAGTGGAGAGGGTTCGGCTGTTGTGTATTCTGCCTGCACCCCCGGCACGCCCTATTTTTGCAAACGTGGAACGTTGGGTCTGCACCTGAACGAGATAACGAATAATCATCGCAGGGTTTGGCCATGCGTGCCCGTCGCACCCGTATGCGGCAGTGGAACACGGGCGCATGATACGGGCGTGGTGATTGCCCACGACAGGGAAAGTTTCGAGGCACGGCCGCGTGTGTTTCACACGCGCTGCGATTTCGAGAGCAAGAATTGCTCCATGTCGGCCGCGCTTGATAGGAAGTTTACTGCTCAATCGCTCACCGAGGAATGGAAGCACTGTAAGTGCTTTTTCTAATCTATATTAATGATTTACCTGCCTGTGTAACATCTAGACTTCGCCTTTTCGCTGATGACTGCGTAATTTACCGTAACATTACTACAGACAGTGACCGCCAATCCCTACAATCTGACATGAACGCAGTAAGCTCTTGGTGCTCATCATGGTTAATGACATTAAACATTTCTAAAACTAAACTAATATCTTTCACTCGCCGTACAGCTGACATTCCAACCACTTATATTCTAAATGACAATACTGTGGAACTAACATCAACATACAAGTACCTTGGGGTGCACCTTCAGTTTGACCTAACATGGCATCACCATATCGACCGCACCCTAGCATCTGCTAACCGCTCACTTGGTTTTCTTAAACGCAACCTCAGATACGTCCCTATACACGTTAAAAAGCTCGCTTATATAACTCTAATACGCCCTAAAATAGAATATGCTGCGACCATTTGGGACCCTATTCAAGCCTACGTTATCACTAACATTGAATCCTTGCAAAACCGTGCTGTTCGTTTCATATTTTCAGACTACTCACCCTTCACAAGCGTTTCAGCATTAAAAAAACGTGCCGAACTGGAAGATTTGTCATATCGCCGTAAACTTGCTCGCTTAACCCTTTTCCATAAGCTTTATCACCACCCATCCCTTCGCCGTGATTTGTTTCAGTCACCTGATGCTCTCTTTCCACGCCATGATCATTTTTTCAAAGTTAAACGCGTAAACTGTCATTCATCGTTTTATGCCAATTCATTTATTCCCCGTACTATCACTGAATGGAGTAGTTTGCCATCAGTCATCGCCACAGAAACTGACAATAAAAAATTCCAAGAGCTTCTTCGCTGTGACGGAAATGTGTAAATGTTTGCTGTTTTTGTTAGTGTTCAATTTTTCTTTGTGTGATGCCTTATGTTTTAATTAACGTTTTTTTGTTACACTTACTTGTTAAAATGTATCGCGATTACTTATGATTGTACCCCCCCCCCCCCCCCCCCCCTATGTACCTATGTAATACCCTCTTCTGGAGGGCCTTTAGGGGTAACTTGAATAAATAAAGTAATTATTTTTTCAGGTATGGCCATCAGCGTTTGAAACGTAACGAAGCAGCACGAAACAGTGAGGTGAAAAATATTTTAATGATGCCTGCCAATGTGAACAAAATGTTCTTATAAAGCACTGGAAAAAAATAGTCTTCTCAGTGTTTACTTGAGCTTCCTTTCAGGGAGTGTCCTAGTAGCGCGGCATGCCACCGGCAGCCTGAATTGCGCTCTCTATCCTCGAAAGCAGAGAACCAAAGACTGAATGAAAGCAGTTATTTCCTGAAGGCGCCGCCACTCCTCTTGTATTGCTACCCAGTTGCCCTGCTATGACCAAGTGCAAAGCCAGCTTGGAAAAGTTTACACATAAGGCAGCGCTCCCCCAAAAGGCTTGACGCAACCTTATTTTGTTGTATGCGCAGGCGATATATCATGTTGGAACAGGTAGTAGCTATCCGGGTGCTGTCCGTTCAGCGCATACGGAACCATCACTTGGTCTAATATTGTGCAGTAGGCGGGGCTGCTGAATTTTCCACTAATTTTAAGCAATGACCAAAGGCCATCGCATGAAAGGGCACCTCACACATTCACTGCTGTGCGTCCGCTTGATGCAACCTCCTTGATGTTTTCCGCGCCAAAACGTGTTCCCACTACCTGCCATATACTCGTCAATGCTGATTCCAGCGGCTCAAAAATATTCATTCATCACAAAACAGCATATTCTTCCACTCGTTCACTGTCCAGCCAAGATGGTAGATGGCGAACTTGAACCGAGCTGTTTTGTTGGCTGTCGTGAGCAGTTGTTTCTGGGCAGGCAATGTGAATTCGTCGAACCGTGGTGTCACCCACATGGCCGAGGATTGCCTCTAGCAGCGCCAACGATGATGAGAGTTTCGCCCTGGGAGGTGCACCGTTGGTCGCCTGTCGTGCGGGGCAGCTTCCAGCCGTCCTTCGGTTCGGTATGCTTGGAGTATCCTGTTTGCGGCGTTTAACCATAGAGTAATATAGAAGTAAAGAGCGGACACTCCCGTAGGCCCCAGCGGCCGACTTTTGTGCACAGCGCACCTAGCGGACCCGGGGAAACGCACTGGCCTCAGAGATGATAGGATTAAACAGGAATCTTGGAGGCTTTACTGTCAAAACCTGGTGGTGGGCATCTGCCCTTGACGCAGCTTTGTTGCCTCTTTGGAAGTGCTTAGGAAGAGCCGCCGCCGCCGCCTTTAAGGCCGACAGCTGCAGCTTCTTGTTGGACAGTTCACGGGGTGGAAGAAACAACCGTCGCAGCACCACAGCAGTACACAAAACGGACGTGCCCACGAAGCTTGCAGACGCCGCAAAAAAATACAGCCGCTCACACCGTCGGTCCGTCGCACACTGCCGCCTGGGCGTGCTTGCCCGTTGGCTTGACGCACTTAAAAGACGCCGCTGTTGCTGACGTAACTGCGACCGTAGGCGCGCAGCGCACGTCACTGCAAGCCAAGATATGCCAAGACCATACTCTTTTTCTTTTTTTATTTGCACGTTCAGTGCCATCTGGCGGAAACGGGGAAGCGCCGAACTCGGCCGCGAAAGGGCCCGAGTGTCCGCTCTTTACTTTTATGTTACTCTATGGTTTAACGACTGCACTGTCGCAGAAGAAATACTTCGCTTTTAAATACATCCCTACAATTGTCTTCTGCTCGCTAAGAGTCGCCTTAGCCATCGTTGTTTGCGGAATCGAAAAGAGCTTTTCGTCTGTCACTGAAGTAGTAGCTTGTCTTCGCCCACAAAAAAAAAAATGGCGTCTGAGAAAACGGCTGGCCAAAAGTATAACCCTTAGTAACTGCAAGGAAAAACAGAAATGAGGGGGAGGAAAAGCAGCGTCCTTTATCACTGCGCAAGGGCGCACTGCCAAACCCTGCAAGATTAGGCGCTATCACGTTGAGGTACGGAAGTAATGTCCTGCACTTGCAGAAATACGCCCGCGGTAGGGATGAAGGCAGAATGCGCAAGGGCGGAGCCCTCTCCACTTATTTGCTGAAAGCGGCCGCCGCATATCGCCACAAGGAGGTCTTGAGTCTTATCTGCCACGCGCTCCCAAACTCGCGATCATGCTGCTCATGATATAGTACGTGCCGGTGGTGTCCACCTAAGAAAAACTGTGCTTTTGCGCAGTGTTTCGTGCTTAGCAATGCTAAACCTCCAGCAATTTTTTATGAAACCTTGTATGTGTTAGCACGAAGCAACGTCTATGAACTCTGCAGTGCCTTGCAGCGTATCAGATCATATAAACAAGGCGCATTTCACTACGTTATAATCCATTACCATGACATGCATTTAAAGAAAGCCACTCTCAAGTGTAGGTTTTTTTAATTTTTTCTCTAATTACAGCACGTAACCAATGAAGTAATTTAATTACATGGAAAAATTGTGGCTGCAAAAAAAAAGTTCCGCGATTTTGGTACGTTTTTGATTAATTAATTTGTTGTTTAACGGGTTAAAGCCTCTCTCAAGAGTAGCTTGTTCTCTCTAAATTTTGTTTTAACCATAACCGGGGATCAATGAAGTAATGTAATTACATGGAAAAAATTATGGCTATGAAAAAAAGTTGCGCGATTTTGGTACGTTTTTCAGGAATTAATTTGGCAGTTAAAAGGTTAAATATAGCGTAAATAGACCGGCGTATTGCCTTTGCTGCTGTCGCCGCCACCGAGCTCAGTTCTTCTGAGGGCGCGAGTTCGTCCAAACAACAGCTTTAGAGTTGTACGCGAACGTTCTTTTCTCCGTGCTGGCCTGCCTGCCTTCACACCTACTAAGGCCTGCATGCCTTCACACCTACTAACAATATTTCAAAGAAATGCTGAAATCCATTGCGGTTCGGTGTTTACAAAATTCTACGTTTCTACCAGTCCTTTGTTGTGTTGGACACTTCCTGGAAGTTTGATAAAGCTCAGCTTCTAGTTTTCATAGTTCTATTCCGGATGGTGTTTGTTGGAGTTGTTTTTCTAAGAAATTTGGAGATAATGAATCCTCCCTTTCGTAATACAAAAATAATTTTTTTCAGGATTCAGTTGATGCCCTCATATTTCCGCAGTGAGAATGACAGAACTGATTAGGCCTGATATTCAGGCCTCTTTACGTCGCGTACTTAGAGGCGGGCAATAAAACAGTAAAATGCAAAGGCTCTTGTCTGGGATGTTTTCAAGAAGCAATAAAGAAGCTGCTTAGTGAAAGCCTCTGGCAACTAAAATCTTAATGCAGACTAAAAGCACGAAAAACAAACTCAGTCAAACGTTACCGCATTAAAATATGTGTAGTGATGCGAGAGAACGCAGTCTGCCTAAATACATGGCAAGTACTAAACTGCTCCTTCTGACAACCTCTAAATACATTTCTTTTTTACTTCTAGGGTATTGAGAGCAGGTTTCTTTTTTTTTCGCTTTGTTGGCATCTATGAACCCTTACCACATCCCATGGATACGAAGGCAGGATCCTTCCTTCCTTCCTTCCTTCCTTCCTTCCTTCCTTCCTTCCCTCCTTCCTTCCTTCCTTCCTTCCTTCCCTCCCTCCCTCCCTCCTTCATTCCTTCCTTCCTTCCTTCCTTCCTTCCTTCCTTCCTTCCTTCCTTCCTTCCTTCCTTCCTTCCTTCCTTCCTTCCTTCCTTCCTTCCTTCCTTCCTTCCTTCCTCTTACATTTGAGTCGCTTTATCCCTCTGCACCGTAGCGTTCTCCCGATTTATCGAAAGTATTGCTATTATTCGTGAAATATCTGGCAGTTTTATTTCGCATACAGCTCTGCAGCAGGTAGTCGTCATGGTGACTCAGTGGTTATGGCTCTCGGCTGGTGACCCGAAGAACGCGGGTTCGATCCCGGCCACGGCGGTTTAATTTCGATGGCGGTGAAATTCTGGAGGCCCGTGTACTGTGCGATGTCAGTGCACATTGGAGAACCCCAGGTGATCGAAATTTCTGGAGCCCTTCCCTATGGCGTCCCTCATAGCCTATGTTGCTTTGGGACGTTAAACCTCTGTAAACCATAGTTCTTCAGCAGGCTTTGTTAAGCCTGAAAACATGTTAAGTTTATAATGATAAAAATCATGCTTGATTTTTACATTATAAGCTTAACATGATTTTTGCCCCACCCCTTATGTAATACCCCATTGGGGTCTGTAAGGTATTAAAATATAATGAAATGAAATGAAACGTTCTTCGAGCTAAAAAAATGTGATCTAGCCGTGTGTGTATTTAACGCTCAGTGCTTCGCAGCAGGCGCAGTAGTGATCGTGGCATTGTTCCCAGGATGGCCCCAATCGCCGGTTCGGCGCCGTTGTCTTTCTTCGCCGCTGCCAATAACGTATGGTCTCGCTCTTTGCCAAGCACGGCGATATTGCGCCGGGCACGGCGTCGAATGAACGATGCCACGGCGACAAATAGCCGTTTGCCATTTCATAGCACATCTTCGCTGCCGACAGTATAAGACCATATACTAACAACTACGAAATGAAATCACTCATATTCTTTACACACACCACGTAGCCTGCTCCCATACACGTTTCGAAGAGCGTCATACACATATCGCCACATTTTCAGCTGCCGATGCTACCTAGAAAAATTAGACTTTAATTTACTACTATCAAAGTTGGCAAAACCATCTCTGGGCGTAAGTGTGATGGCTCGCCTCTTCGCTGTCACAATTTTTTTTAGCTCCCGCATTTTATTTACGGAAAAATTTAATTGGAGACCCTTTCATTTTCGTCACCATGTAGTGATATCTACTTATAATTATTAAAGAAATCAGTCATCTCGATCAACCTCGCTTCGCCTAGCTACCTTACCGAAAATCATTCTGTTATAAATATTTGCCCCGCCCCCCCCCCCCCCTCCCTCCTTATCCTCTCGAGCACAAAAGCGGTATAGTGCCGTTGGTTTGCGTACCCGAAAATCATGCCTCCTGACTGAGCAAACGGCGTCGCCCGTCACCTCAAACGGGGACGGCGGAGTTTGGCGTTGAGGGACTCTCGTCTTGGGCCATTGTGAAGGTTTGGATCTCACTGTTCTCCATGTCACAGCGTCGTCTTTTTTCGCGAATTTTTTGTTCACTGCAAGTATTCGTTGTCATGAAAATTTTTCGTGCTGTGTGTCCACCGCCTTTACGAGCTCTGACGTCATCAGTGAGCATCAGTGAGGGGAGTTCGCTTGGTTACCTAGCCGTGAGCGCTGTATACAGAGCAATATTTACCAGCGCATTCATTTGAACTGTTCAAACACGTTGAGATGGTTTTTATTTGGTTGCGATGCTTCCTGTTCTTCCTTTCGGCATGCAAGTATGCAAGCGGCAATAAATTGCATTGTACTTTGATGGCTGAAGACCTTCGACAACACTTAACGCGGTGGACACAGGACACGGACACAGGAACCCAAGAAACAACCACTTCAGCACAGCCACAAATGCAGTCTCGAAAGGACGAACATTAAATGCTTATTTTGTGCTTTCGGTAACAAACGTGGAAGAGCCTGGTTATAAATTGAAGAATTCAAAGCGTAACTTTACTAAGCGAATTTTGGGAGTTGTAAAAGAAACAATGAAAAAAGAGAGCTTCCAAGAAACACTTTTCTACACGAATGAGTTCTTCGTCTCTGTGTGTCGCCGGATTCCTTTCTCTTCGTTCATCGCCAGGTGTCAGTGGAGGCCACTAATTTCCTTGCAGGACTTCAAAAGTCACACCAACTTACTGCCTCTAATCGCTGTCATCGAAAGAAGGCGCATGCTGTTTTTGAAACAGAAATGTGTAAAACAAATAATTCTTCATTTTTCTTGTTTCAAAAAAATAACGCAACACAAATTAGACGCTCTCGGCTTTATTGACAACACTTACCATTTCATTTGGCATCGTTCGGGGCGACAAACGGGAGATCATCACACGGAATACATTGTGTTTACTCTCGGGCAACCGTTAACAACGACAGCGAACGGGTCTAGCTCTTAACTTCTACAATGAGGAGTCATGCTCCTGTAGCAAAGTGTTCGCAGGGATGGTTTGATCGCGGTATGACTAGGAAATTAGGATAAAAATGCGACGAAATGTCTGCAGTCGCATGGTATCGTGACTTCACAGTGTTCATGCGCACACTCATTCAAAACGCAAAACAATCACACATTCTTTCTTCCGCCCTTGAAAAGATAACTGCGCTCCCTGCCAGGTATTAAATAGCTATTCTGAGGCATGAGAAGTTAACCATCATCAATGCGAATGTGCGCACAGGATAAATTTTTGTTTCGATCCTAGCCCTAGGCCACTCGTAAAAAACGCCAATAAATACCCCCCCCCCCCCCCCCCCTCTCTTGGTGGGTAATTCAAGCGATCTAGACGAGTATGGGGATGTCTGTACGTACACCTAACATCGGCAGCGCAGTAAATGCAACCTGTTATTTTTTCTCACCATCGCAAGCACATATACTGGGTATCCATGGATGCACTGACACATGGAGCGGCGCGTTGCATGGTTTCGTTACTGGTCCCTGTGCTAAAATTTCGAGAACAACATAAGACACTGAACCGGGTGTTAAAGAATGCAAGTCACATGCCAAGCTAGGCTTTTTTTAAGGAAATGTAGAATGGGGCGTGCTGGATGTTTCACTCGCGCCTACTTCGAACCGCTGCCTTCAGCTCTACATTCACGCTTTTCTAAGTAACTCTTTTTCCTAATCAGAGTCACTTGTCCAGCGACTATTTTCCTAAATACACATTTGTGCCCCCTTAAGCAGTCTAGGTGGAAAGAGTGTCATGATCGGCCCTTCCTTTGACCTGCCTACGTCGTAAACCTCAATGCGCTAGTGACCGGGCAGTACTTAGCAACTGATATAATCTGCAACAGGATGTCACTGACAGCGAATTCTTTATGTGTGATCGCTGCTAAAACAATACGCTGCCCTGAATGCCTCACTACGCAACAGAAAGCTCCCGTGCTGCGGAGGACTACAGCGCTACATCATCATGACGGGACGCGGTCATTGCGCCTGCGCAGAGAAGTTGTTCCGCCTTATTTGTCTCCTTTAAGTGACCATTGTGTAGGCTTTCGCAACTTTTGTTTCCCACATAAATCATACAACTTTTCTTATCGCTTCATCAGAACAGCTGCTGCCAGCCATTGTAAGACATCTCACATTTGATCGAATGAACTTTCTTGGCGACAGTTCACTTCAGAAGTGCTTGCGCTTACTTCAGCTTAAATACAAGAAAACAAGGATGCACAAGGCCTCGGGGAACCAGTCAACCTTCTTTCAGAGCCAGGGTAACATAACAGTTCGATTCCGATTCTATCCTAATATTGTTCTTCCCGTTGTTCATCATTGGATGGAGCGACGTTTCACCCCGCATTTGCTCTTCATTATCAATTCAAGCAAAGCACAAGCGTTCGCTCCAGCCAGTGACGAGTAGCCGGAAAAACAAAAAAAAATGCAATTCCAATACAATTACACGGGCTCAGCACTCCGTTCGCATGCCAAACACTATAGTCGATCTATTCGCTAAAACTCCCCAACAAGTTTACAAGGAAAGCAACAACACGTGCGTGAGGCTATTTATCACGGGCTCAGCGCCAGCGAACTCGGCTTCGGATGCACCGAGCTCGGCGGGCTCTCCGCCGCTGGCGATGGCGATGTGGCCGAGTCGGCCACGACGTTGCTGTCCAGCGCAATCGCCGACGACTCAACGGCGGGCGAAGACGACGACGACGGCTGCGGCTGCTGGGCGTGCGGGTAGATGGCGGCCATTTGCGAGAAATAGGAGCAGGGGAAGGGCGCCATCATGGGCGCGAACCTCGTGAACGGGAAGGACGCGAAGCCCACACCTCCCGGACCGGCCGCGGCACCGGCCCAGAGGGCCAGCGCGGCTGCTTGCGGCTGGAAAGCGGCTACGGCTGCGGCTGCTGCAGCTGCAGCCGCGGCGGCAGTTGTCTGCTCGGCCAGGTGCTGTTGGGATGCAACGTGTGGCAGACCGTTGCACTCGGCATCGGCTGATGATGACGTCACTTCGGCTTCCAGGCTCGATTCTTGTTCCTGCTTTGCGTGGCCTGGAAAATTAGTCGGGTGCAGGAAAGATGTGGGTGTGAAGCGCAAACAGATGAACGAAACTTCTTACCTCTATATGAACGACATATTGCATCTAGATTAACAAGTTAACTTCAGTACGTGTTGTAACTTTTCACCCTATGTCATCATTCATCAGCTTGACTAAACCCACTGCAGAGCAAAGGCCTATCCCATGTATCTCCAATTAACCCTGCCCTTTGCTAGTTGCGGGCGCCGTATCCCCGCAAACTTCTTAATCTCATCCACCCACCTTACTTTCTGCCGCCCCCTGCTACGCTTGCCTTCTCTTGGAATCTTCTCCGTTACCATTAAGGACCAGCGGTTATCTTGCCGTTGCATTACATGCCCTGCCCAAGCTCATTTCTTCCTCTTGATTTCGACTAAAATGTCATTAACCAGGAAGAGAACGAGTAATCAACTTTACGGGGTCCAAAAACAGAAATGTGGCTCTTGATATCCAACAGGGCTCCTAACTGTCCAGGAGCCCTCTGGGAACCGCTTCGCGTCTCGCCCGTGTGACCAGTCCTGTTGATCGACTAATCGGCGTTAAATCGAGCCCTCATAATAACAGCTGGTATTGGCTGTAAAGTATATCCGTTTTGGTTTTCTTGTGGGTGTTTAGGCAGTCACCTCCTTGCGTGGAGAAGGTCACGAGGGCGCCTGTTTTACAGACAGCAGACAAAACTCTACTTGTCTGCATTCGTTTCGCGAGTAAACCTTCCGGTATGCTGACAATAATCGCACGAAAAAAAACCACTAACACGGAAAGCACCGCGGGATACAAAATGCTCGAGCACCTCCCGGTCCTGCCTGAGAGCCGCATCAATTTTCGGAACGCGGACGCGCGAGCACCAGCCTGGCTGCTATCAGTGGACACAAATCTAAATTCGTTTTCCCTCTATTCAAGAACCACTCCACACGTCATTTTATTTGCGGCGGGAGATTCCCGGGGGACGCCATCGATCTCCCCAACGCACCATGATAAGCCCACAGGTTGGTTTGCTGATTTCTATCTACAGCACCCTCTCTTCTGCCACAAGTGCTGAGAGCAAAGAACCACATAAATAGAACCAAGAAAAATAAAAAAGACGACCGCTGAAGCGGCGCGGTTGAAAAAGTCAACGCTGGACGAACAAAGTGCCCTCTGGGAATTCTCCCTTATACCTCCAGCGGGTCTCGCCCTGAAAAAAAAAGGCAAAAAAGGAAGGATGGAAAGCGGTGCCTTGAGTGAGGGAGCGTTGGTTTTCACACAACACAACGGGATACTAGGGTAAAGCATACAGCACCCCTAGGGGTGTGCACTGGGCGCCCTCTGGAAGCCGGAGGGGGAAAAGATTAACCGCGTTTTTGTCGTCAGCTTCCAATCGCCATGAAATGAGCCGTCCGTGAGGCCGCGGAGCGTGACACCTATCGCTCCTGCCACAACGTGGCGCTAGTAGCAGCAGTCGTAATCACGGTCGGCGCGTGCGCGCTACGCGCGGTGCGCCGCCGCCGCGCACCGTCGGTGGCGCGTGGCGCCACTCGCGGGCGAGGGGGAGAACTAATTGAATTCTCGTCTGGCCAGCCCCGCACAGATGGAGAGGGTCGCGTCGCAACAGCTCTTGTGGAAAACCGGCTTTGACGAGCTGCTTGCGGGGCGCGCGGCGGTGTCATAAACGACGTGTATATAACGGCACACCGTTCATCGTGTGTCGACATCGAGTTCTCTGTGTGGCTAGTCGGGAACGGGAGACGAGAGTGAGGAGACCAAAGTGCATCGTTGCTGCTGGGGCGCATCGTTTCGCGCGCTTAATGTCCACAGGAGTAAGGAAACTGACCACAGGTGCTTATGGGCCGGCACGCTTCGTTAACCACTCGAGATGGCCAGAGGGCGCTTTTTACGAGGTGTTCGCGGACAGAAGCACTTAGCAGCACCTTCAGTGCTCGTTGGTGGTGGTCATGACGATTTCTACACCTACACCTGATGTTGGTTTTGCGAGGTTGTTAAGGTTGTGCCGCCACATTACGAACATCATAACGGAAACTGTGTGGCTAGTGCCCTTTCCCGGACGTTACTAGAGAACATTGCCTAGCAAGTTAGGTCTCATACATAAATGAGAAGAGTAGTTAATTCTAGGCTTCTGGTGTTTATTACAAACTGCCCTTTTTATGAACTGTATGGATGGGATGTAAGCAGTCAAGTTACTCGCCCATGCGACCGGCGAGGGACGAAAAACCTGCTTTCACGTGAACACACTAACTTATTACACAATAACGACCTTCTTCTGTTCAGATGTCTATTTAGGCATCGGAAGTCTTTCGCGGTTACATGTCCGCCATGGGAGCGGAGAGAGTGAACACTCCCGGGATAAAGATGCTAGAGAAAGGGTTCTACAAGTCTGTGTGCCTCCGATGTTTACCGTAATGCTCTTTAATGAAAAAAAAAAATGAAAGGAAACGATGAAAAACCAAGTGACATAAATAAAACACATTACACGATATGTCGAAGAAAGCTTGCATACAGCGCCTTTCGGCGATCTCTCCTTAACTTATGCCAGAAAGATAGCAGAGGGGTAATTCCTGTGTGCACGTGCTGATACACGTAAAAATCATCATCACGTCCACGCAGGCCCCTGGAGGAAATGTGAGCGCTATGATCTCAGGCTTACAGAAAACTTCCTGGCCACTGCCGGGCAAAATCTAAATTACCAATACATGGTCAAGATAATAAGCACAAGGCAGAAAAGCTATTTACAATATGGGTTGGCAATGCGAGATGATTAGAAGCTGTTGATGCCTTTACATCAACAGATTTACATCACTATGTCATTCTTTCATGATAGCGTTTGCGGACCCTTGCACGTCTGCCAGCACACAACCAGACATCACCTCGGGTGATTTAGATGGTGGTTAGATGTTAGCCCGAAGTTGTCCAGAACTAGTGACACGGACGCAGTGAAGACGCACCGAAAGGTATTGTTGTCACGTTCAGTCCTGATAATGGTATTACCGAAGATGCATTCTTTTCCAGATGAGGCTTCTAATACCATCCCATTAAAATAATTCGAAATGAGTCTAGAAATAGCATCCACTCACTCTTAGGATGGTGTGCCGATGTGCCGCTCGCGTTTCCGTCGTCCGAGTTCCAAGGCGTTCTCCTGGATGAGATCTTTGACCTGCCGGTTGTAGCGTCGCCTGGTTTTTTTAGGATTTCCTCGATGGAGTAGGAGGTGACGCCCTTGCTGCCTGCGCTAGGCCGCCTCCTGGATGTCGCTTGCTCGTCTGAGGAGTCCTGGTCGTCCACCTCATCCTCGGAGTCGACCTCGTTCGTTTCTCTGCGTGCACACAGAGAAGTAAGTCAGTGATCGGTCGCTGGTGCCGCGTAGTATTGGCTCTCCCTAGGTTTACTTCTAAACCTAGCAGCGTGCAGATTTCGGCCCATTGGTCATTCATTGCTGGCAAACAGAGCGAATACACTGAAGGGGACGCTGACACAGGAAAACTGACAGGACGGTTACCAATCTGTAACGCGAGGTTGAGCGACAGCTGTCGAGGAATTTTCATTTTGCAATATATTGAGATAAAGAATTCTGAGAGCGAAGCGCATATGTACAGTTGAGACCACTCTTTCTGTTTATGAGACATACTCGCTTTTCTAGTAGCGCTTATCTCCCAGACCACGATAGTTGCAGATGCGTTGCAGATGCGATGTAGGTCTTGTACTGATGCTGAAATACGAAGTCAATGAATGTGTTTCGGGAAGTCGCCACAGCAGTGGGAGGAGTTGCGAGGCAGAGGAACTACGCTGTCACGCGTAACTTCACTGGGTTCGGACCACTAAGCATGGTGCGTTCCAATGGCGCGTTCCAGTGACGTCACGGGTGATGTCAGTGCAACCCTCCTAAGCTTCTTTCCACGGTTACCGTAGTTACCACAATTCGGGAATGCCAACTACGACTACAACAATTACGCCCAGCCCAAAAGGCAGGCCTATAACAGTTACCGCTGTGCAAACACTGCGTCTATTCAGGGGCAGCCGAAATTAAAGTAAGCAGAGTTACGCATGTCACACTTATTGTACCGATAACTGCAGAAGGAGCACCTAATGTGACTGGAGGGCACTCAGTGAACACGAGTTCGAAATAATTGCGGGAAGAACGCTTGGCGCTGGATGTGGTTATATCGTTGCAGGAAAGCTCATTTTTTAGGGGGTGATTAGTTATGTCTTGTGTGACCGAATAAAGCCGATTGAGAATACGAGTTCATTGTTCTGACAATTAAATGCGGCTTGTCGCAAGGCAGTCTCATTTCAGCTTGGCATTTCAATCTCAGATATAAATCTTGATGGAAATTCGCCCAAGAGGTGAGAAAACATGACAGTATATTTTCAACAAAAAGTGTTACCTAACTTTGTCCTAAACCTCGTGTTTTAAGAACAGTGCTATGATCTGGATTGGTTGGAGGCAGTTCATGAAAACAAAATTCTTTTTCAGCGCAAACACTCGAACGTCACGAAACGATCGCATGAGTGTAAGCGTGTTTATTTTTGAATGTGCGTAGGTGTCTAGGTTTATATGCACCTATGTTGCTTCCATGACCGTTTCTGTTATTTTATTTTGCTTCTTTTTTTTGCGGTGAAAGTTTATTTTTTATTTGTTTCCTTATTATTAGACAAAATATCAAATTTGTCTTGTAAAGAGTGCTTTGCCACGTAAACGCGGTGTGTTCCGCAGAGCCAACCTTTGTTTTGTGGTGGCGACAGTGGGGCGGTGACGAGAGGAGTCAGCTAAACCTGATATCACTGCTCTTCCTGCAGGACAGTTGAGATACATAAACCTTCTCTCTACTTCTATTTAACAAAGTTGCGCACATTCATTACTTTCGACTCTGTAAAAAATTGAAAGCATTGGAGCTGTACTCATGCCAACTCTAATCCATTTACGTTAAAGGTCTAGATATATCTCTATTTCTGTACTCAGTCGAGTAGCTTGCTAAGTTAGCTTTCTGACTTAACATCAGCGTCATGTGTTGTCTTTCTTTTCACCCACATTAAATGTGCTGCACAAATGATTCTTTACTCAATTCTTCAGAAGAAAGGGTCCCTGCTAGTGTCACTTAGACCCCATTCTCTTTATGAACTTAGACGTATGTGCAGCAGGAAAGTCACGTGAAAGGTCCGAACAGACAGGTCGCTTTGGTGAGAGGACAAAAGTACACAGAGTTTAACCTTCGCTATTATGCCACTTCCAAGGGACAACGCACAAACTGCACCACTGGTGGTATTCCTAAGGCTAGGATCTTCCGAAGGTCTTGTCATTCTACCAAGCCAAATTCTTTTCATCCCCAGTTTAAGTGCCCTCTCTGAGAAAATATTCTCACGAACAAAGCTAGTACGAGCCTAAATTTTTCTCCACTTGCTATGTTATTGGGATGCACTGTCTGGTGCCATGGTGTCAAGCTAAGTATCCTCTCATGGACTGTCAAGTGCCTTCAGAAGTCCTGGAGCTCTGTAAAAGTCTTTCGAATACATTCTACGAAGGTAATACATTTCCACTAATGCAATTTACCGGAGCTTTAATGCAGTCACTGGTTCTGGTGTGAAATTTGCGATGTTTTACGCTCGAGGTACCTACGGCCTGTTACGGTTTTTCCTCTGGAAGAGAAGCCCGCCGGAGTTGTGTGACGTCGAGGGCCGCGAGGCGGCGGAAGCCGCAAACATGGCGGACGAGGTGGAAGGCAGCGCCATCTGGCCGAGGCCGTTCTGCAAGACATTCTGCTGTTGCTGCTGCTGGTGAGCCTGCCTCGCTTGAGGATGTGGCTGGTGCGGCTGTTGCGATATTGTGGGCAGACAGGTGGTCACGTGTTGCAGCGCCAGGTAAGGGCTCGGGTAGTAGGGCCCTACGGCGAGCGGTAGCGGTTCGGCCAGGCCACCCGTCACGTCCACTGTTGGACGCGCAGAAAGAGAAACCCATGGGAGTCAAAAGCAGTCGGGGAAGGAGACGCAGTGCTTAAAAAGTTAATTGTCTGTTTCGTAGTTGAAAATAGAAGTAAGCATGAAATGTACTGCAGGAAGTGCCTAACGCATCCTAGAATGGCACATGTATTTTGGTGAGCGCACTCGTGCATGGATTAGTACCTCTTTTGAGTATTGAACATGTACCTGCTTTCACCCGCTTGTTTCCTATCAAGCCCAGAAACACGTATCGTCTCCATGACTGCTTTCGCCCCTTCGGGAACCTTCGTTATCAGCCGGTTTTGTTACGTGGACTGGGCTCTCGACTATTTTCACCACTTTTGGCACGCTACGTACGTGCGGTCGCGTTCAAGCGATTATTTATTTAACACTGGGCAGCGCATTCGGCGTGCCTCATTGCTTTCGGATTTGACGGGCCGTAGCCATCACCCGTTTTTCAAAGGCCTTGGCAAATATTCACAGCACAACCATGGATGAACGACCTCGAAGAAGGCAATTTTCGAAACACTGCGTAAGAGGCTGCCAGTTATCACACGCAGCACAAGAGGTTGCGGCAAAGGCCAAGGACCAAAGTATCGGGAAACGACGCTGTTCTCTTTGCGCCGCCGCTGGTTCAAATCCCTCACATGACCAATTTCTGGAGAAGTTTTTGTCTTCTTGACAGCAGTCTTACGGAAAAGCTCAGAACTTTTCGAATGGGTTCGGCTTCAGGTTCACCGTAGTTTCCGAATGAAGTTCGTCTTAGTTTGCCTAGAATTACTAATGAAGCTGAAGCTTTTCTTGGTTTTGACAAAAAAAAAAACTGTCGTTTCTTGCGTTTACTGAAAAAGATAGCGGTACCTCCACTCGACAAAAATCCCCCTTACAAAAATGGTACAGTGATATCCCGGGTTACATCTTCAGCCACAGGGGTATTACGCAAAATAAGAATAAACAGTGGCACATATGTTCAGTTGATGAGTTTGATTGCAAGCTCCTATGACGAGCAGTGTTAAATCGATGCAAGCAATGCTCCACACATGGTTGGTTGGCGACATAGTGGCAAAATAACAGCTTGTAATAAAACACGAACCAGTGAACTTGATCTGGGCTGATTATAATATCAAAAGGTCAGCACAAAATCTATTTTCGTATCCTTCAGTGCGAAAAAATAGCAATTATTTCACATCATGCCGTAAGTATTCTATGGAAGCCGCGTGCGAGCAAAAAGTTGAAACTAACTTTGTGTGTGTTCGCGTGTTCACAGTGAAAAGCAAATCAGCGCTGAATCAACACACATCTTCACCTGTTAAGGTTTCTCATAAATAACAGTGAACGTGACTGAGCGCAGATATCGTTGTCATATAGGGACTGGTTTGCAGGATCGAAATCTTAACCTCTGCTGTGCGTCATCTGTTGTCAAGTACAAAACAGGCGTTCATTTCGAGCAAGTGTACAGTGTCAGTCAGACGTCCATAGGCAACGGGGCTTGCTTTAGGACGTACAGTTGCCCATCTACGGCACTCTTCGAGTTCCACATGTCTGCAGATGTCAGGCGAACTTTTGTCCGCACCCTAGCAGTGCATTGGAGCTTGTGCAGTACCGCAAATTCACCGCTATACCTGCGTCCCAAAGCACATCCAGCGGCCCCGAGAGTTGCTGCGAATGGTGGACGTTGTGACAAAAACATGCTACGCAAGAGTTTCGTACCGGTCGGTGAGGCGAGCGCCGAACACTCGGCCGCGCATCGCAGAACCCTGGAAGCCGACGGAGGCGAGGCCAGGCCGTGCTCAACACCGGCGCCAAGCGGGTGGTCGGGCTGTGCGTGCTGTGACTGCGGCTGGTGGTGCTGCTGGTGGGGCTGCTGCTGCTGGTGGTGGGGGAGGAGCTGGCGCACGTCCCAGCCGGGGCCGGTGTCGTTCTTGTATCGCAGCATGCGCCGCATCACCTGGGGATTGGACACCTGAGCGGGGGAGAAAGACATCGCGCACCCGCGGCGTGGAAGAGAGAGCGATAGAAAGAAAGAGAACAGGAGGATGAGTTGGAGGGGGAGGAAAGGCGGGGAGGTTAATGGATAGATGAAACCAATTTGGTACCCTGAAAAAAGGAAAGATAGAGTACAAGATGGAAAGCGGAAGAAAGAAAGGAAGACAGAAAGAGAGAAAGAAGGAAATGAATTGAAAGAAAGAAAGACAGAAAGAAAGAGAGAAAGAAGGAAATGAATTGAAAGAAAGACATAAAGAAAGAAAGAAAGAAAGAAAGAAAGAAAGAAAGAAAGAAAGAAAGAAAGAAGGAAATGAATTGAAAGAAAGACATAAAGAAAGAAAGAAAGAAAGAAAGAAAGAAAGAAAGAAAGAAAGAAAGAAAGAAAGAAAGAAAGAAGCAAAGAAAGAGTGAAAGAAAAAAGAAAGAGTGAAAGAAAAAAAGAAAGAGTGAAAGAAACAAAGAAAGATTTGATTTGTTAGGGTTTAACGTCCCAAAGCGACTGAGGCTATGAGAGACGCCGTAGTGAAGGGCTCCGGAAATTTCGACCACCTGGGGTTCTTTAACGTGCACTGACATCGCACAGCACACGGGTCTCTGGAATTTCGCCTTCATCGAAATTCAGCCGCCGCAGCCGGGATCGAACCCGCGCGAACAAAGATAGAGTGAAAGAAAGAGTGAAAGAAAGAAATGAATTGGAAGAAAGAAAGAAAGAAAGAAATGAATTGAAAGAAAGAGAGAAAGAAAGAAATGAATTGAAAGAAAGAAAGAAAGAAAGAAAGAAAGAAAGAAAGAAAGAAAGAAAGAAAGAAAGAAAGAAAGAAAGAAAGAAAGAAAGAAAGAAAGAAAGAAAGAAGCAAAGAAAGAGTGAAAGAAAAAAGAAAGAGTGAAAGAAAAAAAGAAAGAGTGAAAGAAACAAAGAAAGATTTGATTTGTTAGGGTTTAACGTCCCAAAGCGACTGAGGCTATGAGAGACGCCGTAGTGAAGGGCTCCGGAAATTTCGACCACCTGGGGTTCTTTAACGTGCACTGACATCGCACAGCACACGGGTCTCTGGAATTTCGCCTTCATCGAAATTCAGCCGCCGCAGCCGGGATCGCACCCGCGCGAACAAAGATAGAGTGAAAGAAAGAGTGAAAGAAAGAAATGAATTGGAAGAAAGAAAGAAAGAAATGAATTGAAAGAAAGAGAGAAAGAAAGAAATGAATTGAAAGAAAGAGAGAAAGAAAGAAATGAATTGAAAGAAAGAAAGAAAGAAAGAAATGAATTGAAAGAAAGAAAGAAAGAAAGAAAGAAAGAAAGAAAGAAAGAAAGAAAGAAAGAAAGAAAGAAAGAAATGAATTGAAAGACAGAAAGAAAGAAGGAAAGGAAAGAAACAAGGGAATGAATTGAAAGACAGAATGAAAGAAGGAAAGAAACAAAGAAAGAGTGAAAGAAAGAGAGAAAGAAGGAAATAAAGAGAGGAAGAAGGAAAGAAAGAAAGAGTAAGAAAGAAGGAAAACCCTCACCTTGGGCTTGCTCCCCCCGATGGAGCCTGGCTTGATGGAGCCCGTCTCGTAGAAGCGCGTCAGTATCTTGGAGACGCATCCGTGCGAGACAAGCAGCTGTCGCGAGATGTCGCACGGCCTGACGCCCATCAGCGCCAGCTCGACAATGCGGCGCCGGATGTAGTCCGGCAGCGGCCGGCCGTTCACGAACACGCCGCCCAGCTGGTTGATGCCCGCCTGGCCTGCGAGGAACAGCGTCTGGGTGGGCTGTCTAACCAGTCTAGAGAGGAAAATTATCACCCCCCCCCCCCCCCCCCCCCCTCCGCGGTGACTCAGTGATCTTGGGGTTCAGCGGCTTTAGCGCGAAAGTGTGTTCTCGAATCCAGACTGGGGCGGCCGCATTGCGATGGTCGCAAAATGAGGCAGTGCCCGTGTTCTTTGCGATTTTTAGATTGAGTGCAAGCGAAACAACCCCAAAGGGTAATCCTTGGTCGAATGTTTCTTTGTATATCAACTGAACATTATGATGTGTACATGCATAATTTCTTCACTGCATTCTGTGATCACGGTGTTCCTGACAATTTTCTCCGTGTGCAACAGAGTTTTGGTTCTCTCTTCTATGCAGCAGTTTCGTTTTCACGATATCTTTTAAAAGAATTTTTCTGAAAATATTAAAGACACCTTCGCATACTTTCTACGAAACATTTTTTTATTTTATTTGAAAAACCCGCTATGTAACCCAGTAACTTTTCGTTCGGATACCGGGGATGCGGGCCAGTAGCGAGAAATATTTGAGGTAATTTTTATCCGTCATTTTAATTGTCGCAGCTTTACAGGGCGACACCGGCCGGGATTTTAAAATCTATTACATTGGAAAAGTCAATTCAAGCTTATTCAGGATAACGAAATATAAACATACGGCACGAGTTAGACAAGAGTGAAAATCAGCCTTGCAAAAAAAAAAAAGGAACAGCGGACGAGAGGTAGTGGGGAGGGGTACCGCTCGGAAAGTAGACACGAACACTCAGTGGTTTTGAAGCTGAGTAAGAGATCAGCAATCGCGGTAAGTGATTGCGGACGGCGTACATCGATATATATGTAAGTGCAAGACGGCCGCTCTGTTCTTTACTGCGGTTTTACTACCGCTCATGTCGGTAAGTGACCAGACCCCGGCGTTTTTATTTTTACGACACCATCTGCGGTCTGGGCCCCTAGGCCGTAAACTAGGCCGAGCCTTGCGCAACTCAGATACACTCGCTCGACCTACACGACCATTGCTTGCCGAGTGAGAGGTCAAGTTTTACCGATCAGGCCTTCTTGAAGTTTTCTTTATTTCTGCTTCTATGGAGACAAGGAGTCAAAACGTTCTACGAGCTTGTTCTTCTGGTCGACGAACCGAAAGTTTTCTGTGTGCGTTGCAATAGTTCGCATGGAACTGAAAGTTTTCATCGAGCGAATCTCAAAGTGGGAACATGAGCAGAGGGGGTGGAACATGGCTAGGTACATCTCAAAAAACCGGCTTTAAACAAATGGTTCTTCGTTTCGTAGAGTGTTTAATCTGGCACACTAAATCACATCGAGAGGAGGCCGCTAAACTCTGGGATTTTTTTTTTGCATTTTTCACTCCATTTATGACGTATTGCTATACGCAAGCTGTTGTTTCCTGAAACAACTGCAAGACAACAAAAAATGACGAAGAAAGTCGTTGTGTCCAGCTTCTAGACAAAAGACGCGCGCACAGAAAATACAAACATGAAAAAAGTCCCGAGATTACGTTTCACTTTTGCAGCATGCGCACTCATAAACAAGCGCCCTGGAGGGACTCATACCAAAACGAAATCCGGGCTGAAACTACAGCGATACGCAACCGGGACCCTACACCTGACTCTCGGTGGTGTCGTAAACCTGTCAAAATGCTATAAAACACAAGAAATAACAAAAGAAGAAAACAATGCGCCTTTCGTGGGGAGGGCAATAGAAAACGATGGCGTGTAACGGGTCCGGCCGACCGGCTTTCATCGACGCTTCTGTCATCGTCACCGCAGATGCCCCAACCCTGATCGCACTGGCTGCCGACAGGGGGAGCACGCTTCGTTGAGCACCCCTAGTCCGCACCACGTGGAGGCTAATAAACGTGCGAACTGAGACGACAGAGCTGGTTTTCAGCGCGGGGTGAAAGCTGCGAGTGAGTGTCGCAGTTTAGGGGACGCGTTCGCTCGACAGACGGGAGGCGAGAGATGTCGGAGTTGAATGTTCGAGCCACACGGAGGTGCAAAATCACCGTTGTGTTTGTTCAAGTGAAAGTTGGAGAGCTAACAAAGAAAAAAAAGTCACAAGCGAATAGGGAATATCTTCCCTGCGATTCGCAAGGCGAGGTTAGTTTGTCTCGAACCTACTTTGGGATATAGCTGGATGAGAGTTGACCTGATGCCTTATCATCGTGTGTATGTTGCATAAAAAAAGAAACATTAAAGAATTCGCAGCTTCAGAAGAAAGGAACAAAACCAAAGTCTAAAACAGATACGAGTAAAACAACAAATAAGAATGGAACGCGATAAAAAGCGTTCGTTAGAGTGGGCTTACTCCACGATCCGCAACAATTCATAGCTAATGTGGATCAGATAAAGTTCAGGACAGATAACTCCAAGGTTCTCCAGGGGAAATCAAAGTGTACAGGTTTGCTATTAGTCGATGATAAGTGACCACACTTGTGGAAATGAAACTCGAACTCGCGTTCTGTTGCCTGTTGCATCGAAACAGGACGATCGTTGGCACCTGTGCAATACGACGACAAGGCACCTTTGCAGCTATATAGCCATTCACGCGTCCTGGAGACTCTTTTCCCCTGCGGCGCCCTTGCACCGCAGGCCGGTTAGTGCGACGCGCACACTGCTAACATGACTTCTTTTCCTTCATCTATTCGGCTCGAAACTTCCTTCGCAATCACTGCGTTCGTGGAATGAAATGATGAGTGTACTCGGCAGCACTTCCAAAGACAGTCACGCTGAAATGACTCGCCTTTACTTCGGGCAGGTAAACAATTCTTACCCTCTTTTTGCGAAGCGTACACGCTACGCTGGTTTGATAGTGCTGCCGAGTCCACTTTGTTGTATTGCCATTGCAAGCGACTGCGCACTTGTCATTTCCCACCTTCTGTTGCTATGCGGGGACACTGAACTAAATCCTGGACCTGGACCTAACACCCGCTCAGGCAATGCAGATTCGCGCCGTGAATTACTTGAGGCATTGGACGAGTTACAAAATGGACAAACAACCCTTCTTAACGAAATTAAGTCCATTCATACTAAACTGGCTGAACAAGAGAAAGCGTTTAAAGAGATAAAATCAAGACCAACAAAAATTGAAGAAGATTGCGCCTCACTAGACCGCCTTAAAGCCCAAGTAAACGACGTCGAGTACCTCGCCCAAGAAAACGAACAAATTATCAGACCTTGCACATAGGCTAGACGACAGCGAGGACAGTGCCCGTCGTTCCAACCTCGTATTCTTTGGTGGGAAGGATATTGACCGCGAAACCTGGGCCGAATCCGAGAAACTCATAATTGACATTTCCAAATCTGAACTAAACCTCACAATTCAACCTATGGACATAGAACGGGCCCATCGGCTAGGTAATTTCAATACTAACAAGAACAGGCCCATTATTGTTAAGTTCGCACACTTCAAAACCAAGGAACTGGTTCTTTCAAACGAAAAACACTTTAAGGGTACAAATCACAGCGTTTCCGAAGACTACTCTCGTAACACTCGTATTACCAGTAAAAACTTCATAGATTACGCTAAAAGTCATCAAAAAAAAATAAGTTTACCCTCCGACACGACAGGATGGTAATCGGAGGCATCACGTACACATTCGATCGCGCATCGCAATCAGTCTTACCTAGAACGCCATAGCTGTCAACCAAGCAAACCCAAAAAAGCTCTCCCAACTCGTTCTCAGTCCTTTACACTAACATTAGAAGCCTCTTGCCTAAACGCGATGCTCTGTCTAGCCTAATCAGCACCACAGAAAGCAAGGTAGTCGTGCCAACAGAAACATGGTTACCTGAGAACCTAACGGATAGCGAAGTACAGAACGCATTCCGCAATTGTGATGTCTTTCGCCGCGACCGCATCGGTAAACGAGGCGGTGGCGTTCTAATAACAACGCACCACAGCCTGAAATTCCATATTATGCCTATTGACTGTCCCATCGAGATATTATTCATCTGTTCCAAATCCTCATTTCCGCCGACAGTAATCTGCTCTTGTTATTGTGCTCCAGACAGTGATGCTTCGTTCATTCCTTCCTTCCGCAACGCCCTTCATATGATAACTTCTGAACTTCCGCGCGCATGTCTTTTTGTCCTGGATGACTTCAACTTTCCCGAAATTAATTGGCAGAACCCATCTGACACGACTAATTCTTGCGTGCGCGATTTCTTAAATATTTGTCATACTTTTGGTCTCACCCAACTGATCACCAGCCCAACAAGAGAGAACGCTCAGTCATCTAATATATTAGATCTGATACTAACGTCACATACAGAAAACTTGATATCGCTTTTGAATCTGCCGGGAATCAGTGACCACTCAATAATACATGCCACGTTTCTCAGCCACTTACCCCGCCCCCCCAAAAATAACTAAAACAATCACACTTTACGATAAAGGAGACTATGAAAGCATGAACAGGGAACTTGATGCGTTCCGAACCTGGTTTCTTACCGATTTTCATGATCCCACTCCTGAAACTAATTGGCTGTTATTCAGAAACAATATGCACGCTCTCATCAGAAAATTTATACCTGCCATCACCGTAACCGAGCGCCATGAATCACCTTGGTTCAATTCCGTGCTAAAGCGCATGAATAACAAAAATAAAATACTTTTCCGAACCGCCAAAAAAACCAATAACCCCAACACGTGGCAAAATTATTACGAAGCAGAAAGATCCTATAACTTACGAGTATACAAAACTAAACAGTCATTTTTTTCTTCTACCTTACCCGACATGATTCGTAAAACACGCGTCAATTCTGGAAATGTATCAGTCCTAACCCACCAGAAATATAACACTGTGTGACGATGATAATAATACAATTCAAGATCATGATGTTGCGGAAGTTTTGAATTTATCATTGAGCTCAGTTTTCACTCACGAACCGGATAACGAATTACCCAATAACCCTTCTTTTAATTTTCCACCTATGCGGATTTCAGCTTTGAACCTGATGGTATCGTCAAAATAATCGACTCCTTGAAATTAACTTCCTCAGCTGGTGTTGACGGCATTAATACTAAAGTGTTAATACAAAACATGCTACTAGCACCATATTATCTCATATCTTTCAGCAATCCCCTTCATCAGCCATCATACCAATTGACTGGAAAATAGGCAGTGTCATCCCGGTCCCCAAAAAAGGGCCTTCATCTTCTCGCCATAATTATCGACCAATATCTGTCATGTGTATCACTTCTAAACTAATGGAACATATAATTTTTTCTCGAAATATAAAATTCCTAGTGCCCGTCAACTTTTTACACTTTAACCAGCATGACTTCCTAAAAGGTTTATCTTGCTAAACACAATTAGCCCTTTTTATTAATGATCTTGGCTCTAACATTGACCATAACATTCCTATTGACGCCCTCTTCCTCGATTTTGAAAAAGCTTTTGATAAAGTTCCTCACAAACGACTATTCCTAAAACTTTCATGCCTTAATCTTAACGAATCTGTATTTAATTGGATATGCAGCTTTCTCACTAATCGACAGCAATTTGTTTTTGCTAATAAATGTTCATCTTCTTATTCTTCTGTTATGTCTGGGGTACCTCAAGGCACCGTCTTAGGCCCCCTTCTTTTTCTCATATATATTAATGATTTGCCTGCTAACATATGTTCTAACATTCGCATGTTCGCTGACGATTGCGTTATCTACCGGCCTATAACTAATAGCATTGACATTTTGCTTCTCCAGTCTGACATTCAGCACGTTTTAACCTGGTGTAATACATGGCTAATGTCCTTAAATGTGAAAAAAACATCACTTCTCATTCACAACCATCTCCAAGATATCTAATCGGAAATGCAGAAATCTCTTCAGTATCAACTTACAAGTATTTAGGCATCCATTTGACACCTGATCTAAATTGGTCTTTTCATATACCTCAGGTTACTAACCAGGCAAATCGCGCCCTTGGTTATTTTCGACGAACCCTGCGACTAGCAACCCCATCAGTGAAATCCCTTGCTTATTTAACACTTATTCGTCCCAGATTAGAATATGCATGCGCGGTCTGGGACCCTCATCAAAATAACCTTTCCACTACTCTAGAATCTGTACAAAGTCGCTCAGCTCGTTCCATTTTCTCAGCCTATTCTTATCATGTAAGTGTAACTGAACTAAAACGCAATGCTCGCCTCACCACCTTAGCGAACCGCCGAAAAATTTCCAGACTGTGTCTGTTTCATAAGTTCTATTATCCTCCATTGCTTAACTCCATTATCAGCCCCGCACATCGCCTCTCCAATCGCACAAACCACGGGAAGGCCGTCTATCCTCCCCCTGCCCGCACTTCTGCGCATCTGTCATCATTTTTCGTTCATACAGAAAGGGACTGGAATGTCCTGCCAAACGCCATCGTGGATCAGACCGACTCATCATCATTCAAATCGTCCATCGAAGAAATGTACCGCTCAGTATTCTACCCCCTCATATAATACCCCTTCAATGGGGCCTAAATAAATAGAGGACAGTATAGGCGCGTCGTGACGACATGCTAAAAGCGCTGGCTCACGTCTCACTCGCATGAGTAAAGCATTTGGCATGACCATTGCAGTGCATCCATTCGCGCTCACTTCAAATTATCTTAATTGGTGCCGCCGTTACAGTGATGGACATAATTTTCATAGGGCGGCCAATTATAAATTTCCTTAGAGCACCATTGACAACTTCACTAGGCTGTACCCATCATTAACATAAAATACTACCCTAATCACGCTATATTATAATACATCGGCATGCCAGCAAAACGAGGCTCCCACACATGTCCCTGTACTCCTTATCATAAAGAGGTAAAGAGGCTGCGCGGAAGCATTGAAGTTCTGCTCGGTACTCGGTATATTACCGGCCTATGCAGACCCATGCAGGCAGATGCAGTGTAATCACCCAGTAAATACATTACATTCCCATTTTGTGTAGCGGCACGTAGCATCACGACTCCGAGACTCCGGACACTCTTTTTATAGGCTTGGAAGGGTAGCATTTGACTTGAGGAAATTGTAGAGTGCCTCGGTACTGCGTTCATTTAGCAGGTTTATGTCAGCTCCACCATCATTAAACATCAACTCATTTATCCACATCGTTTTTTTTTTTTTTGAAAATCAACGTTTTCGCGTTTTTCACACACGAGATCGTGTAATAGGTTTTATTTCAGATTAATTTTTTAGAAGATTTCTTTATGGTACAAGTCGGCGCTATCCCTGTGACCCAAAATGGCATTTCTTAGTCCATTAATAAATATTATCAATCTGCTGAAGGGAGAAGCACCAAGGTACCTGGGGAATGTGGAAGGGGGGTTAAGAGCGTGGCATATGTGCGCAATAGACATAAAAACGTTTGATGTTTATATTAAATTTTGGCTTCCTCAAAGGTTCGGTATTTATCTCACTTTTTCCCCGTGGTGCTTTAACAGTACTAGCACGTGTTTTCCTGCCTTCCCCGAACTAAATCTTGCTGTTAAATTCATCGCGTAAATGTGATGACACAGATCCTGGAATTAACCCTGCAAAGCGCAGTAGCGCATGCTGTTTAAAGTTACTTGACTAATGCGCAGAGGCTAGAGAGCTTTAGAATAGGGTCACCCAATCGGTTAGGGGAATAGGGGAATGGCGGGACCCAAGTGCTCATGAGCAGAACGCTAACGCCCCTTGAGTTCTTGGTTGAGCACGCGATCCTAACCCAAAACTGGCGAAATAGCCTGGCACCCAAATGTCGATAGGGTCGGGCATGATGGCAGTGTCCGGCAAATCGGGGCGTCCGCTCGCCTCACCACCTATTCGTCGGTGTCGCTGCACTGACCTAGGCTCGCGTTCACGGCAAATGAATAGGGAACGAAGCTTTTTATTTGTCTGAATATGCCCACAACATCCAATTCGAGCGACAAAACGGCTCGAATCGTGAAATTCCGACCATATTTGACTGCTGCTAGGCTTAGGGAGTAAGCGTTGCTTGGTTGCCATGCAGACGCGACAGGGTGGATAATCTTGTCTCGCATTGAACGTGTTCGCATTAAAAGAAATTATTTGCCTCATTTTTCACATTTCTTAAGTAGTAATTGGTAATTACAACAGTTTACGTGTCGTTTTATTTCCACAATGAAATAATACAGCATATATATTAACTTATTTGTTCTGAAAGCTTCTCTTTCCCGCCGTCATGGCGCTGCCTTCAAGCAATTCAAAGCGACCATCCGCGACCCTGTTCTATCGACAGAAAATGTGAACCTGCTCCCCTAACGCTAAGCGCATGCGGATAGGGTCACCCTATTCGACCGACCATATTCTAAAGCTCTCTAATACAGGAAAAATGCCTGCCGACGGTATGCGAATGCATTATGAAATGAACACTGCGACAGCAATGCTTCGTGGACATCGTTTCTTCAGTGCTAATTCCAACTGAGCTAGTCGATACGTAACTCTGATGAGGTCAATAGAACACTACGACATGCACAGAAATAGCCCGACACTTGTCTGAACTAACAACTATAAACCCTTCAATCGTTAGTTCAGCCTTGGGTCATCCTGTTTCTGCGCATGTCCTAATAATCAGCCAATCCCTTTAGGGACATTAATTCTTCCTCAGCATTTGAGAACAATAGGATGCATTTCAGTGACGCAGCAAACGTGATCACTAACATTGAACCGAAAACAGCTTACTTTCAATGCTGGCAATAAGTACATACGTTTGTTTTTCGCATGTCATGAAAGGAACCAGATTTTTTTTTTTTTAATGCTACGCAAGAAACTAGGACCATCCATTTGATACGCGATTAGCGCAATGTGCTTAAGAAAGGGTGTGAAGTTACGGACCTATTTTTTGTAGGAAGTATACCGTTTTTCAACACAGTCGTTAACGCGTACCCTCGCAGAGTCATAAAATGCATAACAAGCTTTCTTTGAAAGCCTGCCTACGTACTCCCAGTTGGTAAAAGAAAGTTGTGGCCTTCTGTATGTTAGCGCAGCAAGTGGCTGGCACAGCAATAGCAGCTCAACAGCGGAGTTACAAACAAGGCATCTAGTCTCACACAATGGGAACATATGTGCTGATTGTCAAAGACAATGCCGATTACTATCTAAATTTTCCAATCTGGCGTAACTTGCGCCATTAGATATCAGAGTTTTCTCTGTAAGGTACCGCCTTCCTCTTGCTTTATTGAAAAATTCCTTTTATTGTATGATACAAAACAAGAGAAAACATTAAGCCACACCGAAAATTTGGCGAGTTGTTTCAAGTTTGTGATGAAAAATAGTACAAAGGGAAGACGAAAGAGAAAACATCCCGTGTGAGCACGGAATAATAATTATTGGGGCATGAACTTCGGGCGCTTCAAGATTCAATCGCGACTCTTGAGAACACTGCGCGATCATCGTGCATTCAAGCTCTTTCATCATGCATCCACATCATTTAATGCCAATGGCTCACGTGTGCAGTCAGCTAGGAAGAGCTTCAATCTAACCTCTTCTCTATCACGCGGGTTTAGTTGGCAACAGCTCTGATATTCATGTCTGCAGTAAGCTATAGTGAATGAGATTCTCGGCGGTCAGGAATGAGAGCAAACGCTCTGGAAAGTGGTTTTGTGAATACTCGTTTGTGTAGTTAGGATAGGTGGATACAGCGACGCTTCTATAGCGGCTCCTGGCAAGTGCTGTCCTCAATGCTTCAAAAAGCAAAAAACAGTCTAATGGTGAGGCATTCTCGGCTCTTTTAATCAAGCTTTTTTCGTTTTAATTTTTTTTTACGAAGAGCAGAACTCTGCTTAAATGCATAAAATCTTTGACATTATACCAAATAAATGCGTTATTTATGATTCAATAGGTCTACTGACAAAGGAGAAAACCATTTTTGTTGTTGCTTATTTTCACGACGATTGATTGAAGACCGCAAAGTAATATCCCCAATAAGCAAAAGGCCTGCATCTAATTAGCAAGCCAGTGGAACGCAAGTGCATTATATGACTTGAGACTGCACTTAATGTTCAAAGACTTTGCCACTAATGTGGGATGTTTCCCAATATCATCAGGCATATACTGGAGCGCTCTCGAATTCTTTCAGGTAAGTCTTTTTCTTAGTACACAGGTGTTATTTTCAGGTCATTCATCACGCATGTCGTACTCAAGAGAGCACCTTTTCTCGGAGGAGAAGTTCCTTCGCCCCTGACTTTTGTGTTCTCTTCTCGGCATTAGTAGCATGTTGGGGCATGTGATGGTAAGTTCGCGAAGCTATACTATGAGCCACCACGCTGCCTCTTTCCTGCCCTCATTTTCGACATTGCATTAGCGTATGTCCATTTTTGAGAGCAAGTAAATCGGCCAACGGTAGCGTTTTATTTTACGAGCTCAAATCGCAATATTAATGTACAATAGCCAGAAACTGTAAAGTAACGAACGCTGAGGGTAGAATTTTACGGTAGATAAACGTCTTTTCGGACATGTTCTAAGAGTTTGAAATCAGAAGTCTACGACAGCCAAAGATACCAGTGAGTAAGCCAAAAGGATTCGTATCTCAAGTCGTGTGCTCGACTTGCACGGCTAAATTTTCGAGTAAAGGAACATTTGTCCACTCCCAAATTTTCAACAGCATGGAGTTGATTTTAAGCGCCTGCGCATGAACAAACCTTGGTTCTGAGAGCGTGCACATCTCAAACAATTGCATGTAAACGTAGACCGAATCAACGCAGACCGCGCATAAGCTATCGTGAAGGGGCGTTATTTTTGTAGTAGTACGGCACTATACTTGTTGCACGCTGTCCACTTGCCCTGTAAATGTTATTCATTCCGTGTAATGCAAGCAATGTGTTGAGTTCCCCTCCCAGTATCCATATTTTTATCACTTCCCGTTATCCTGAACACTGCGACTTGTTTGCCGAACCTAACGGCCGGTTCACATGCAAGTGGCTGAGCGAATGAGCGGCGCGTCGCAGCGAAAATTTCTAACTTGTTGAAACCTCGCCGCTCATCTCAGCGACGACTCAAAACAGGTTTTCCCGCCGTGGCGGCAGGATTCGCTAGCAATGCCGCTTGTATGTGAAACAGGCATAAGAAAAATCGGTTCGTTTCTAAACTACTTGCCGGTTACAAAAACGTACTATTAGTACTTACCAGTGTGCGGCATCAGTGTCGCCACCTGCGGAAGAAAAAAAGCACAAAAATGAGGAATAACTTATTCCCACGTCGTGCTTGCAGGTTAGTTTTATTCCGTGCTACTAGCTGGCGAATGGAAGAGCAATTAACGGTGGTCTATTGAGGTAACAGAGTAAATACCAGGAGGCTCTTAAAAGCATAGGCAAGATCATCAAAAATTCTGGTGGGGAAAAGAAGACAGAAAGCTAGCTGTTTTTCTATTGTCTGCTATCATATATCTAATCTTATGGCTCATATCTATGACGTTTTCTATATTGGGAGACGAGCTTGTCCTTAAATGACAGATGTATTGCATCTCAAGCATATGTACCGCAAGAATTAAATATGCGGCCAAAGCTATGCAACTTGTTCTGTACAGAATGTGATAAACTTTCTAGCGCAGCAGTTGACTGCGGAGTACGCGTATGCTATAAGGGCTTGCGCAACGTTTCATGACTGTCTATATTAAATTCAATTCAATTCAACTGGATTTATATTTTTCATGTTGACAAATAGAGCTGAATATCATTTAGCTGCCTTCTGTGGTAAAGTTAATGAAGAAAATGTGACGACGAAATGTTGCCAAGCGTATACGCAAACATTTCCGAAGCGCCTCCGACCCTGCGGGCCGATGCCTAGCAAGAGATGCTCGTGATACTGAACCTGGAGGAGACCAAGAACTTGCTACAACATTGAAGTAAACACAAATTATAGCAAGTGTTAAATGACAGGTTTAGACTACGGCTTTTAATATGAAGCATTAAGCACACAAAACTGCAATGCAAGTATTGTTTTCCAGCTGCCCACGTAGCACCCATCTACCTTCAAATGCGGCAGCCATCGGTGTTAGCTGAAATAATAGACGGGGTATAAGGCAGTGAATTGTTTCTCATGTACGATGTCGGCTTCCAAACGAAATCAACACGAACGGATTTAACCTCGCAAAGTCAAGGTTTTGTTGAAATGAACGTGGTCTGTTCTTAAGAGGTGTTAGGGAAGTCTGGGCTGTTCGCCTGCCCCGTTGTTATTCGCAATCGGCTCAAGCACCTTTCTTTACATCGTTTTCGAAAGGCGCACTAATAGCAGTTAGGCTTATCGCCTGCTCCCACAGCACATTTCGTTACGTGGTGACTTCAGTTAGGTCGGTCATTTTATTCATGCTTTATTCCTTGAAGGTCTCGCCAAAGGTGCAATAAAACTCCTTTCTAAGAAAATATATTAAATTCAATAACTTCTTGCACACATGCCAGAATTCACTATTCTTTGTACACATATTTCTGTCCATAATGGAGTTCGCTTGATTCAAAAAATAAAGCTGTCTCGTTCTTTCTTATAAGCTGATGCCGGGGGTGGATGAACTCTGACGTATATTTACTTATTTTTTAGTGGTTTTTGAGTGGTGCTTTTTTTGGGTGGTAAGACATTGCATATATATTTATTTTTTTTATTTTTTTATATTTCGAAGTGAATGTGAGTGCTGCAACAGCGACGAATCTTCATAAAAACGATGGCCGACATTTTGCAGGTAATTTAAATCACGTGAAAAGTAGGTAGGTCTCATTAACTGATAACTTTTGTGTCCAGCAAGCGTTCGTCAGCAGCAGTTTACGACTGCAGAGTGCGAGTGCGGAAGACTCTTATGCCTCTTTCAGGTGGCATTCGACTACCGTAGAGTGAGGCCTAAGGCAAGCTCTGCGCAAGATTTTGAAATGCGAAATCATTTTTAAATAGGCAGGATGAAAGCTGCTTACTTTCCTCGAGCCCGCATACATGTTGTAACGATGGCAATACGAAGCCCGAAGGGCACTATATAGTACACCAACCCGACATTCGTTCTAACCCCGCAGAGAAAGATAGGAGGAGTTCTCTCAAGAAAAATAGAATAATAACAATAAAGAACGCTGAATATTAGGTTGCACTAGACAGCCATTCTGCCACGTCTCCTGTCGAAATAATGTTTCACCGTTGACCGAGAAAGGTGATTTCCACAAGCCCTATCACACTTTTTCAATAGGAATTGATGCGATGGAGCCTAAGTCATGACGAGTCGTTACCTGACTGGTAAAAAATAACTAATTATCAATGCCGCTTGATACGCGTGCCGGCTTTACATGTAAATTCCACTCAAAGTCGGTGCCGCTGCAGAAGCAGTGTTTTTCTCAGAAATAGGACACTACCTTAGCCAAATAAGGCGGGGGTCAAGTGAAATGATAACAATTCAAGAACCTCCTATACACATAGAAGTTTCATATTCCTAGAGTTAGGAGACCTGTTTTGTTAAAAGAAGAAACTGCAAACAAGACAGCATACTTTATCGTGCTTGACCAACTCGAACTCATCTACTATTTATGTTTTACTCTGAAAAACGCGCATAAAATAACACGGTACAATTTATAGATTTGACGCATCGTTTACAGGAAGGCAACGTCTGCTGTGTTTATGACCTAAGCGTGAAATCTGTTTTCGAACTGCATACGGGCACATTTCAAGCTTATTTAAACGGGGACTTCAATTTTGTGCTCGAATATTGCACTGACTAATAGCCTGCGTTCGTGAGATGCAGATCATCTTACTCCGCCAGTGAAAAGGCTTCCGTCGGCTTCTGTAGGCTATATTTTTAGGAACTGATCTTGCATGCAGCTTTTGCAGGCTGATAAAAACAAAGAAATGGATGAAAAGGTCTACTACTTACCATCTTCCAGCTTCTACATCTGCATCACATCTACATCACATTTTGCGCCACCTTTACGGCAGTGACACTAATTTGCGGAAGCCAGTTAAGCTTTGAAGCCTGCTCATGACCACACTAAAGGAGAGACGGACGAGGTTCTAGGCGTGGAGCATGTTGTATGTAGCACGTCGCACGTCTCATGGCGAACGCAGCGCGACTGCGGTGGTGTTTACAAACTACGTAAATGCCGCGTGAGGCTTCCTCAACAAGATCGCCTGGCGCTCACCAGTCAAATATCTTTCATATGAATGCGGCTTGCCACCTTCACTTGGCAACATCAGTGTCATGTGCAAACACTTCGCGCACTCATCGACACGCCAACGCCAAACACATCACTCGGTAGCGCTGTCTGCAGGTGATATGTTATCTTTGGACAAGCCCACAGTATTATTGCGTGTATCTGAGATGTTATGCAGTTTTGAAGCGAAAAGCTTCACTAGGCTAGTCAACACCGAGGCTAGCGTGGGCCGCGTCGTCAGAAAAAGCCACAGGTGCGCATGCGCGAACTGCGTGACGTCACGGTGGACACCCGAACCGCGCCGTAAGGGAAGGAAAATGGAAAGAGAATAGGTTTTAAGGAAAGAAAACGACTCCTGCCTCTCTGATATCTCGGTGGATACCCGAACCACGCCGTAAGGACCTTAAGGAAAATGAAATGGAAATTGCTTTTAAACAAAGCAAATGTCTGTCCCTCGTGTGTTGGAATGCGCGCGAGAGGAATGCGCGCCACAGTACGTCTCTAAAGCAACCTTCTAAGACAGCACCGTATTCACTACACGCGCGGCTTCTCCTCCGCCTTGCCGCAGCTTTTCGCTTCGAGATATCCAGGCTTAACCTTTGCTAAGCCACAGCCAATCTTTTTTTTTTTAATTTAACCTTTAATATACTTTCCATCACATTTTAATGAACGAATCAATCATCTTTCGCCAGTGTGACGAGCTTTCCTTGCAGGAAATGCAATTTGTTTGAATATACACCCACTTACAAGGAGCGCCCTCTTTGCAGACCACACTTCGTCATGTCTTCGATCCCGTCTTGGCTGCATAACAACGAATGACCTTAGCTTATGCTTGCTGTATGGGCCGTGGAGCGGTTTCTATGGCTTCCACTTCTTCATCGTGCGTCCTCGGTCGCGCCGGAACTGGTCTCCGCGAAGTCCGACACGGAGGTACGGAAAAAGGGGGTGGCTAGAAGAATGGCGGAGAGGAAGGGGAGGGGCGCCGAGTCAGTCCATTTCCTGTGGCGGCGAGCGCCTAGCGTATGCGTGCGTACGTGCATGTGCGTGCGTCTCCGTCGTTGTGGTGGCGTGCCAGTGGCGTGCCGCGCGTGCTCTAGCCACGCGTCGACCGAATCCCGTAACGACGCCGAGACGTCACAGCCGGCCTTCCATATTTGATGAGCGGCCCACGCGCACGCTCTGCATTCCCCCTCACCCTCTTTTTCCCGTAGCGCGGCAAACACGCCGCGGCAGGTCCGCACGGTCCAGCCCACGCTTGACCATGCGACGACAAACGACCGGCGGTGAGCGCGAATTATGGATGTCTCCGCCGGGCTAAGAGGGGGGATTTCATTTATTTATCCATTCTTGCCCTTGTGCGCACTTGTTTGCTTTTTGTTGGTGCTGCTGCCACTTTCTTGCAGAAAAGAAGTCAGCAGAGACTTTCACGTGTGACGCCCTTGTTGTCTTTAGCTTGCATCATTAGTTCGAGTTGAAGCCGCCCTCGGGCGCCATAATTTCACCTTGTTAGAAACGGGGCTGAGCGAAAACCTCGAAATTAGATTAGGCTTAGCGAGTCGTCGAAAAGAGAATGATAAGGGTAACTTAGAAGATAGAAAGATAGCAATGAGAATTAGGTAAAGGAATTGAGCTAATGATGTCATTTCAGTTTTTCTTCAAATTTTTGCACCGCACTCTTGAGCAAGCCATCCTGGTTACTGTCGAGGACAGAGCTATTAGCAAAAAGCATTCAAGCTTTCTGGCTGATGCGTTAACGTTATGAAAAGATAATGATAAGGGTTACTTAGAAGATAGAAAGATAGCAATGAGAATTAGGTAAAGGTATTGAGTTAATGATGTCGAGAGCCAAGATGAAAAAGTGTAAATACATTTGGTGGTGCACGTAATGGCGGTAAATAGATCGCAGATAATCTAAAGTCTATTGGGGAAGCTTAGTGAAAACCAAGGGAAGAAAAACCTATTCGAGGACGACCGAAAGTGAAATGAAGATATAAGACATGAAACTTTCTTGGCAGAAGGTTGGGTTAATTGCAGAGCTGTGGACGTAGAATTTCTCCCGCAGTTGCGAGAATATGGCTGATGATGATGTGATGCAGGACCTTGCGCCGCAGTTAACTATGCGCAGTCTTGGTCTATAGCCTTTAGACCCCAGGGATTGACTTTGGGTCCTGTAGTTAAGCTTCGAAGTTCCACTGGAGCGCGATGAAGACTCTTTCTCACTTCTGCAGACTTCTCGAGCTTCAAGGAGGCGTTCAACGCTCAGCCATACTGCTCAATAGCATACATTGCGGCCTGAAGACTTTTGGCCTAGACTGCATGAGTCCAGCCAAACGTATACTCGTGACGCGGTTTTCGTCATTTTAACAATTCTGGCAGCCGGAGCGCCGGAAATTCAGAACCATAACGTGTTGGGGCTCACAGATGACACTGAAATGCCACACATACAGGCACGCACAGTTTGCCTGCTAGACTTCACAGTGTCCCTCATCAGTGGCCTTTTATCTCATAATCCTCTTAAGCTTACTTACGGCACCGTCTGTGCAAACTTACGCCACCGTAAATTATCTTCGTTTTTTTTTTTTTTTTGAGCTCTTACAATTGCCTTGATTTGGAAGAGAACGAGAATAAATTCAAAATGATGCGAAACTTTGAGTAACTGACTTGACGATAACTTGACTGATGATTCCATTTGTACTTATACTCCATACGTGCTTAAGTTTTCGTGTGTAAATCTAATAAACGTCTTTACTTGCAACGACCGCTACAAAGAATCGGGTCGAAATAACAAAGGTCTCCCAGCGTATAATTCACGCCGTGTATGGCAAGCTTTCCTCCATTAAATAATTATGGTAGTCTAAGAACCAAAGATAGGAAGTAACAACATGCAGCGAGAGGATAGCAGAGGCACCAGCCAAAAGCGAACCTATACTGCATGCAAAAAGTTTCGCGAGTCCGGCAGTGAGCGCTCTAGGGTAGTTGCTACGATGTGTTGTGGTTTTCTTATTGCCGCAATTTCTCTAGATGTCTGCATATTTATTATCATGTGGCTCTGGAAAGCATGAATAGAACAGTTTTTTTTTCTGCAGTTTTTCTTCAAATTTTTGCACCGCATTCTTGAGCAAGCCATTCAGGTTACTGTCGAGGACTGAGCTATTGGCAAAAAGTATGCAGGCTTTCTAGCTGATGCGTTAACGTTATGAAATACTTTCTAACGGCGTCGACTGAAACAAGCTCGGAGCTTCTTGTGAGCCCCGCTTTATAGACTCGATTAGCTGCTCACCCCGGCACCTCTTCGATTCTAGTGAACGATAGCTGAGAGGCGTTTTATGAAGTAACAGTGACTTCGAAAGATTTGATGAAGGCAAAAAAGAGAAAATGCAGGAATTTACATATGGGGTATATTCTCGAACTCAAATGACGCGTAATAGCGAAAAACGATCTGAGAATGATGCATTAGTTGCAAATCTCAACTACACCTAGTCTCTATAGTGCTTTGAAAGGCTTCCACTCCAAAGACATCAGTTATAGAGGACGAAAATCCAAAGGATGTAATCGCAGATCATAATTAGGGCGGATCAAATTGCAAATCTCACGTAGTCCTCCTGTAGCCTTTATGCCTTGGGGCTATCCTATAACTTCCCACTCTTCAAGATAATGCCGGTCATGTATAGATAAAATCACGTGCAGCTGTCTACAGCCCGCGAACGTACTATATGCGGACGGTACCTGCTGGCTTACACTATACAGCCGCATAAACATGAATGTTGAGAAGGCACTCGTTCGCCACACCTTGAGACGATAACATGTCAATTTTTGCTTTCTTTACTCTGCTGCTAAGGCATTGCGAGTTTAGGGCCAATTTACAACCAGTGTACTTAGTGGATGGATAATCGCGGGAGTTTGTACTCAACATAATCAAGGGCACTGGAAACACACAGCCCTCATTATCCAGCATTTCGTGGATCTACCGGGCAACATGGGGAAATTGGGGACTTGGTAGAAAGTAGAATTGCTAGAAAGCACACTTTGCTCCTTTATGCGTGTTCTTGTAATTCCATTGACCAGAGAAACCACCTGCACCTGTATGTTTTAAGTTACCGTGAAGGATACAAAGCTGCGCAAGAACTTGGTCGCCGAGGTCCAACCAAGCATTACATACAGGCGCTTGCTAGGTGCCTGCAACATTTATGGGCGCGTAAATTACAGTATGAGCAGATAGAGCGTTCATCACAATCACTCGCTGCGTGTTAATCTGGAATATTTGTGCTCATTAAATGGAGCTAGCCTGAACTTTGTAAACTACACATGCACATGCAATGAGCCTCATCAACCGCCCAGTACGACAGCGAAAGTCGGTTGAACACAGGTGAAGTTTACCATACGCCTCATATTAGATGAAGCCCAAAAGAATCGGAGCTGTCCTCATTCATTTGGAAGAAAAATTGCAGCATAGCATTAAAAAATGAAAAGAACATGTCTGCAAAAAGACGCGTACCCCGTGTCCGTAGTGCGGCGCATGAGTGCTATCAGGACAGCCAAAGGCTAAATTGTTAGGAAGGAAAGAACAAAAATAAACTTAACATTAGACTATTAGTATCATATGGAAATGTCAAGAGCACGAAGCTGCCCCAAAACTTACTCGTGATATCCCGTATTTGTTCGTTTTCTCGAACTATCAGCTAACATGAATTGGGCTTCTTTGCATAAGCTGTGTGTGTGTGGCAAAGCATGCTTTACGCAGCACTGGCGCTTGGATTTTCTGCTAGGCGCTTGCGAGCTGTCTTCTCAGCAGGACGTTGAATATAGGCGCTAACGGTGACGAAAACTGTTGCAGAGGAGTCAGTCCCATTAAAGCTCGCTTCAATATCTGAAAGTTGCTACTAAAGAAATCAGGCGCCGCGGTGCCTGTGGAAAGCAGTACACGCGCTCCATGCATCAGGGTAATTAATGTCACTGTGACGGCATACCGACACACTTTGTTTCGCGCTGTCTTCTCTACAAGAAATTAGAGCGTACATGAAATAAAGCTCCCTATTTACCCTATTGGCACAAAAACCTCTACCAAAACTAAGAAAAATTCGCTGCTCTAGCAACTCACCCCCGATTCCGTGGCTAGGAGCTCGTCAGTCTTTCGGCGAGCGCGCACAGGTTGGCGTGAAGGACCCCCACCACGGGCAAGCGTCCGTCACCACGCCGTCGACGCACGGCGCATGCGAATCTGCGCCACTGAATCGGTTCCAGCGGTTCCATAAAACTCTCCTCCAGTTCCGTTTCGGGGCCGGCCGGGCCTGCACCGAGCAGTATTACGCAGAACAGCGACAAAACGCACAAGCATGCGAAGAGAGGAAGGAAATTACGCCAGTCCAAAGGAAAGTCCCGCAGGGCCCGAGGAAAGAAAGAGGGAAGGCAGGAAGTCAAAAAGGGGAGGGCAGAATCGGGGCCCGAACGCAGAAGCGGAGCGCGCCGCCGCGGCCGCCGACGGAAGCATGACGTCACGGCTGGCGCGAGTCGAGCGCATTGGCCGCAGGGCAGGCCGAATCAGACGGGCAGAACGAGCGTCACGTGGCCCGGCCGAGGGCGGAGCTTCACGGCCGCTCGCGGAAATAAGTAGGGCACGCGAAGAGGGAACGGCGGAGAAATAAAAAGAAAGGTGAGCGGGAAGCGGGGAGGGGGGGGGGGGGGAGGAGGACATGGAACAACCGTGGTGCGGGAGTGCATGCTTCCTTCCTCCCGCGCTGGCGTCGCGAGCGCGGCGCTCCCGACGCCGGCGCCGTCATGAATGTTTAAGCGACCGCAGCGACCTCCCTTTCCCCACCCGGTGTTGGAAAACTTTGTCAACGTCCTTTTGGCTCCGAGGATTAGTCGTAGGGATTTCGAAGAGGAAAGGAGAAAGTGAGAGGGGAAGGGGCGAGCGAGTGAAAGAAACATTTAGGGAAAAAAAGGTAAGCGGAAATGAAAACGGCTGGAAACTAAAATACGTGCGTCAGATGAGACGTCTCTAGCGGTACCTGCCAGTTCTTTTCTTTCATTCGTTTCTGAGCGAGGGAAAGAATATATTGGAGAGAGAAGCTCGTCGCTGCAGAGGGAGGGTAGGAAAGAAGGGCAGCGTTGCGTCAAGGCAAAAGCTTGGCGGATAAGCGAGGAGAGAGGAGGAGAGAAAGAGAGCGGGCGCAGCGTACTGCACCTGCTCCAAATTTTCTGTGTCTCGCACGCTACGGCTTCGGAGAGGCTTAAGCGAGAGGACATTGGCCACGCCTTCCCCCGCTTTCCTCGCCTGCAGGGCGCAGGTGTGGAGGGGCGGGGCCACGCGACCGAAATGGCGGCCTCACAACGGAGCCAAAAAAAGCGACGGCCGGGGAGAGGGAGAACGAGTGTGGAAACGGCGCCGAAACATCGTTTTAAAACGCTAAAGTCGTCGAGGTTAAGTCGCCGGGCACAGCGAGAAAGGAATAAAAAGGATAACAATTACCGCGGCGCAAAAAGAAGAGCACGAGAAGCAAAATAAGTACATGAGTCCGACGAAGAGTGTAGAAATCGACTCGCTTGCGACTTGAAAGGCTTCGAGAAAAGGCGGTTAGGCCGTTAGGCGCAGGGGCTGTGTTGGCTGCGTTTTTGAAGGCTGTCCTCCTACTATAGGAGAGGAAGGAATGCTGGTTGAGACCAAAAAAAATGAAAAAATAAACGGGCGACACACCCGACAGCCGGATTTATCTCAGCTTCCACACCCGGCCCCGTCGGCTGTGGTGCGCCGAGCGTACATTTTATTTGAAGGTGTTTGAGTTTTTCTTCCGGTAACGATCGGGCCGGCGTACGGGTATTGGCTGAGTTGCAGTTTCTGGCGTCGAGAACGTTAAGCCGGTCGCGTTTATATACGCTCTCGAAAAGGTGCCGTACTCTCCTCGGAGCCGTTGGAAACTTCAGTGTTTATGAGTTTCACTGCAAGGTTTACATACGGGGTTGTCCTTCCAGAGGTATACAGCTTTCTTTCGAGAGACAAGCGTTCTAAGCGTCGGTTGGCGTATGATGTCGCATTAAACTTAGCGACATGTAATATTCGTGCGCTTCAGCTCCAGGGATAGTTGACAAACTTTTCTCTCCATTCGTTTACTTTCTAGCTTGAGGTTCAACAATCCAGCATATATCGGCCTACCGAAGTGTTCACTTTACGGCAAAGCTGAGAACATAACGCTAGTTTATTTCGTTATAATTATTTATTTGTTTTTTTCCCTTGCTTTGTAGCAGACGAGATACCGCTCAAACAAGAAATACCCAGGCAAGCAGATTAATGCGGTTTACGCTACACAAGGTGCAACTTGTGCATTCTGCAGTGAGGCAGAAAGACGCACATGCAATGCCAATATATCACCGACGAGAAAAAAAGAGAAACCATTTTGTAGAAAAACAGATAATCTAGCCAGCGTTTACAAATCGCTAACCTGCTACTCTGCGTGGGAGGGGGAATCGGGGAGAGAAAGACAGATTAGTTTGGGTAGAAAAAATAAATAAATAAAAGAAGGAAAGGGGTACAAAAATTGATGAACTAAAAAAAATTAATGAAACAAAAAAGACAATTCCGGCCGACATGCTGCACATTTAGCATGCTTAAATGACACGCATACTGTGACAGCGCCAGTTGAGTACGAGGAACCGAACGTTGCAGCGTGATTCTAGAAATGAACTTCGTTTGGCAACGAAATGATCACTGCCTGCAGGTTATAAGTATGCCTTTTCGTACATCCATCAGTAATGTGTGCTGGTTATACGAGATTTTTTTCTTCCTGTCGTGGGGGTCGAAAGTAGGCATGCGGGTTATATGCACGTCCGGGTTATACGCGCGAAACACCGCATAATTTTGGCCTGTTTGTTCATAGACATTATAATGATTACGGCATGCTTTGGACAATGCGACTGTAGTTAGACACGTCCGGTGACGTTGACTGCTAAACGGTCATCGTCCGTCCGTCTAGTGTTGCCCGTTATAATTTAAACTGCTGATTTTTAAGATCTGAAGAAGCTTGGCATGTTTATTGCGCTCCTTATTGTCAGAGTGTCCTGCATCAATAAGTAGCCTGAGTTTCTACTACACCTATTTTATGCCCACGATAGCGGAACAAAGACGAGAATCATTAAGCTCTTTTAGTTCCCATTCTTTGCGAATCCGGGAGAACATTGCCTGGAAACCACTGCGAACTTTAGGTCAAACGTGTAGTCAAGCCTGAGACTGACATGAAACCGAAACCCGTGTCCGAAAAAAAGCCGAACATTTCCGAAGCATTCCGAAATCTTCCGTCCGTATGGTATCCAGCAGAATGAGAAATTCAGCCTCGAACGGAATTCAAACCACGCCGGCGCTAACAGAGCATCTTTGTTTTTCCATTTCTTAGACCAATCGGCAGTCACAGTCTCCCGTGTTATTAGTTTTAATTGGTATTCTGTCTTCTAGTGTTGTAAAATGCCTTCTTCATCATCCTCAAATCATTACATCTCCGCTCCGTAATGATCGGCGGCAGTA